>NC_079483.1:23176631-23322795 GCF_026230105.1 Diorhabda sublineata | reverse complement strand
CCATAAAAATTAGCCCAAAAATTAGCCATAAGAACTCGAGAATAAGCCAGAAGAACTCGAAAATTAGCTATAAAAACTCAAAAAATAGCTATAAAACCCAAAAATTAGCAAGAAAAACCCAACAATTAGCTAGAAAAACTCAGAAATTAGCCCCAAAACCCAAAAATTAGCCATAAAACCCAAAAATTCACCACAAAACCCAAAAACTAGGCAGAACTCGAAAATTAACCATAAAAACTCAGAAATTAGCCATAAACACCGAAAAATTAGCTATAAAACCCTCAAATTACCTGGAAAAACTCAAAAATTAGCCATAAAAACTCAAAAATTAGCCACAAAAACCCAAAAATTAGCCATAAAAACCCAAAAATTAGCTATCAAACCCACAAATCAGCTAGAAAAATTCAAAAATTAGCCACAAAAACCCAAAAATTAGCCATAAAATCCATAAATTAGCTGAAGAAACTCAAAAATTAGCTAGAAAAACTCAACAGTCAGTCATAAAACCCAAAAACTAGCTAGAATAACTCAAAAACTAACCATAAAAACTCGAAAATTAGCCACAGAAACCCAAAAATTAGCCATAAAAACCCATAAATTAGCCATAAAACTCAAAAATTAGCCATAAAACCCATAAATTAACTGAAGAAACTCAAAAATTAGCTAGAAAAACTCAACAATCAGTCATAAAACTCAAAAACTAGCTAGAATAACTCAAAAACTAACCATAAAAACCCAAAAACTAGCTAGAAAAACCCAAAAATTAGCTAAAAAACCTAAGAAAATTAGCTAGAAAAACTCAAAAACTAGCCATAAAAACTCAAAAATTAGCCACAGGAACCCAAAAATCAGCCACAAAAACCCAAAAATTAGCCATAAAACCCAGAAATTAGCCATAATAACCCAAAAGTTAGCCATAAAACCCAAACATTAGCCAGAAGATATTAGTCACAAAAACCCAAAAATTGTTAGAAAAATCCGAAAAATAGCTATAAAAACCCAAAAATTAGCCATAAAAACCCAAATATTAGCCATAAAACCCAAAAATTAGCTACAAAAACTCAGAAATCAGCCATAAAAACCAATTGTTGAAAAAACCCGAAAATTACCTTCAAGAACTCAAAAATTGGCAATAAAACCCAAAAATTAGCCAGAAAAACAAAAAATTAGCTAGAAAAAACCCAAAAATTATCTAGAATAACTCAAAAACCAGCCACAGAAACCCAAAAATTAGCCATAAAAACCCAAAAATTAGCCATAAAACTCAAAAATTAGCCACAAAAACTAGCCATAAAAACCTAAAAATTAGACATAAAAACTCAACTGTTAGCCATAAAAACTCAAAAATTAGCCACAAAAACTGAAAAATTAGCCAAAAAACCCAAAAATTGTTAGAAAAACCCAAAAATTAGCTATAAAAACTCAAAAAATAGCTATAAAACCCAGAAATTAGCTAGAAAAACTCGAAAATTAGCCATAAAAACTCAAGAATTAGCCATAAAACCCAAAATTTAGCAAGAAAAACTCGAAAATTAGCTAGAAAAATTCGAAAATTAGCCACAAAAACCCATAAATCGGCTAGAAAAACTCAACATTTAGCCATAAAACCCGAACATTAGCTAGAAAAACTCAAGAATCAGGTAGAAAAACTTGGAAATCAGCCACAAAAACCCAAAAATTGCCAAAAAAAACCCGAAAATTAGCTATCAAAACCCGAATATTAGCCATAAAGCCCAAAAATTAGCCACAAAAACTCAGGAATTAGCTAGAAAAACTCAGAAATTAGCCACAAAAACCAATTGTTAGAAAAACCCAAAAATTAGCTTTGAGAACTCAAAAATTTGCTATAAAACCCAAAAATTATCCAGAAAAACAAAACATTAGCTAAAAAACCCAAAAATTAGCTAGAATAACTCGAGAACTAGCCACATAAACCCAAAAATTAGCCATAAAAACTCAACAATTAGCCATAAAAACTCAAAAATTAGCCACAGAAACTCAAAAATTAGCCATAAAAACTCAAAAATTAGTCACAAAAACCCAAAAATAAGCCACAAAAACCTAAAAATTAGCCATAGAAACCCAAAAATTAGCTATAAAACCCACAAATTAGCTAGAAATACTGAACAATTAGCCATATAAACTCAAAAATTAGCCACAAAAACTCAGAAATTAGCCATAAAAATCCAAAAATCAGCCGGGAAACTTAAACATTAGCTAGAAAAGTTGAGAAATTAGCTAGAATAACTGGAAAATTAGCCATGAAAACCCAAAAATTAGCTATGAAATTCCAAAGATTAGCTATGAAACCCATAAATTTTTGGGTTTTATAGCTATTTTTTGAGGTTTTATAGCTAATTTTTGGGTTTTTATGGCTAATTTTTGAGTTCTTTCAGCTAATGTTTGAGTTTTCTAGCTAATTTTTGAGTTTTTATGGCTTATTTTTTGGGTTTTTCTAGCTAATTTTTGGGTTTTATAGCTATTTTGTGGATTTTTATAGTTTTTATAACTAGGAAAACTCTAAAGATTAGCTAGAAAAACTCAGAAATTAGCTAAAAAACCCAAAAGCCAGCTAAAAAAACTCAAAAATTAGCCACAAAACTCAAAAATTGATGGAAAAACTCAAAAATTAGCTACAAAAACTCAAAAATTAGCCATAAAAACTTAAAAATTAGCCATAAAAATTAGCCATAAGACTCAAAAATAAGGCAGAAGAACTTGAAAATTAGCTAGAAAAACTCAGAAATTAGTAACAAAACCCAAAAATTGTTAGAAAAACCCAGAATTTAGCTAACTAAAACTCAAAAAATAGCTATGAAACCTAAAAATTAGCTAGAAAAACTCGAAAATTAGCTATAAAACCCAAAAATTAGTTGAAAAAACTCAACAATTAGCAATAAAAACCCAAAAATTAGCCATAAAACCCATAAATTAGCTGAAGAAACTCAAAAATGAGCTAGAAAAACTCAGAAATCAGCTGAAAAAGCTCAAAAATTAGAAATAAAAACTCAAAAATTGGCCACAAAAACCCAAAAATTAGCCATAAAAGCCCAAAAATTAGCTATAAAACCCAAAAAACAGCTAGAAAACTAAAACATTAGTTAGAAAAACTCAAACATTAGCTAGAAGAAATCAAACATTAGCTAGAAAAACTCAAAAATTAGTAATGAAAACCCAAAATTTAGCTATAAAACCCAAAAATTAGCTAAAAGAACTCGAAAATTAGCTATAAAACTCAAAAATTAGCTAAAAAACCTAAAAAAATTAGCTAGAAAAACTCAAAAACTAGCCATAAAAACTCAAAAATTAGCCACAGGAACCCAAAAATCAGCCACAAAAACCCAAAAATTAGCCATAAAACCCAGAAATTAGCCATAAAAACCCAAAAGTTAGCCATAAAACCCAAAAATTAGCCAGAAAAACTCGAAAATTAGCCATAAAAACCCAAGAATTAGCCAAAAAAACAGAAAAATTAGCCATAAAACCCCAAAAATTAGCTATAAAACCCTCAAATTAGCAAGAAAAACTCAAAAATTAGCCATAAAAACTCAAGAATTAGCCACAAATCCCCAAAAATTTGCCATAAAAACTCAAAAATTAGCTGAAAAACTCAAAAATTAGCTAGAAAAACTCAAAAACTAGCCATAAAAACTCAAAAATTAGCCACAGATACCCAAAACTCAGCCACAAAAACCCAAAAATTAGCCATAAAAACTCAAAAATTAGCAGAAAAACCCAAAAATTAGCTGGAAAACTCAAAAACTAGCCATAAAAACTCAAAAATTAGCCACAGAAACCCAAAAATCAGCTACAACAACCCAAAAATTAGCCATAAAACCCATAAATTAGCTGAAGAAACTCAAAAATTAGCTAGAAAAACTCAGAAATCAGCTAGAAAAGCTCAAAACTTAGAAATAAAAACTCAAAAATTGGCCACAAAAACCCAAAAATAAGCCATAAAAACCTAAGAATTAGCTAGAACACTTGAACATCAGCTAGAAAAACTCAAAAATTAGCCATGAAAACCCAAAAATTAGCTATACAATTCCAAAGATTAGCTATGAAACCCATAAATTTTTGGCTTTTATAGCTACTTCTTGGGTTTTTATAACTAATTTTTGGGTTTTTATGGCTAATTTTTGAGTTTTTCTAACTAATGTCTAAGTTTTCTAGCTAATTTTTGGGTTTCCAGGGCTCATTTTTTGGGTTTTTCTATCAAAGTTTTGGATTTTCTAGCTAATTTTTGAGTTTTTCTGGATAATTTTTGGGTTTTTATGGCTAATTTCCGAGTTTTTCTACCTAATTTTTTGGTTTCCTAGCAATTTTTGGGTTTTTATAGCTAATTTTTGGGTTTTTCTAGCTAATTTTTGGATTTTATGGCTAAATTTTGAGTTTTTCTAGCTAATTTTTGAGTTTTTCTGACTAATTTTTGGGTTTTATAGCTATTCTTTGAGTTTTTATAGCTAGAAAAACCCAAAAATTAGCTGAAAAACCAAAAAAATTAGCTAGAAAAACTCAAAATCTATCCATAAAAACTCAAAAATTAGCCACAGGAACCCAAAAATTAGCTATAAATCTTAAAAATTAGCTAGAAAAACTCAACAATCAGTCATAAAACCGAAAAATTAGCTAGAATAACTCAAAAACTAACCATAAAAACTCGAAAATTAACCACAGAAACCCAAAAATTAGACATAAAAACCCAAAAATTAGCCATAAAACCCAAAAATTAGCCAGAGAAACTCCAAAATTGGTTAGAAAAACTCAGAAATCAGATGGAGAAACTCAGAAATTAGCCATAAAAACTCGAAAATTAGCCACAAAAAACCAAAAATTAGCCACAAAAACTCAAAAATTAGCTATAAAACCCACAAATTAGCTGGAAAAACTCACCAATTAGCCATGAAAACTCAAAAATTAGCCGCAATAACTCAAAAATTAGCCTCAAAAATCCACAAATCAGCCATAAAAACCAAAAAATAAGCCGTAAAACCCAAGAATTAGCCAGAAAAACTAGGAAATGAGCTAGAAAAACTCAGAAATTAGCCACAAAAACTCAACAATTGGCTAGAAAAACTCAGAAATTAGCCACAAAACCCAAAAATTAGCCATAAAAACCCAGAAATTAGTCACAAAACCCAAAAATTGTTAGAAAAACCCAGAATTTAATTAACTAAAACTCAAAAATTAGCTATAAAACCTAAAAATTAGCTAGAAAAACTCGAAAATTAGCTATAAAACCCAAAAATTAGCCATAAAACCCATAAATTAGCTGAAGAAACTCAAAAATGAGCTAGAAAAACTCAGAAATCAGATGAAAAAGCTCAAAAATTAGAAATAAAAACTCAAAAATTGGCCACAAAAGCCCAAAAATTCGCCATAAAAACCCAAAAATCAGCTATAAAACCCAAAAAACAGCTAGAAAACTAAAACATTAGCTGGAAAAACTCAAACATTAGCTAGAAAAAATCAAACATTAGCTAGAAAAACTCAAAAATTAGTAATGAAAACCCAAAATTTAGCTATAAAACCCAAAAATTAGCTAAAAGAACTCGAAAATTAGCTATAAAACCCAAAAATTAGTTGGAAAAACTCAACAATTAGCCATAAAACCCAAAAACTAGCTAGAAAAACCCAAAAATTAGCTGAAAAACCTAAAAAAATTAGCTAGAAAAACTCAACAATTAGCCATAAAAACTCAAAAATTAGCCACAGGAACCCAAAAATCAGCCACAAAAACCCAAAAATTAGCCATAAAACCCAGAAATTAGCCATAAAACCCAAAAATTAGCCAGAAAAACTCAAGAATTAGCCACAAATCCCCAAAAATTTGCCATAAAAACTCAAAAATTAGCTGAAAAACCCAAACATTAGCTGGAAAACCTAAGAAAATTAGCTAGAAAAACTCAAAAACTAGCTATAAAAACTCAAAAATTAGCCACAGGAACCCAAAAATCAGCCACAAAAACCCAAAAATTAGCCATAAAACCCAAAAATTAGCCAGAAGATATTAGTCACAAAAACCCAAAAATTGTTAGAAAATCCGAAAATTAGCTATAAAAACCCAAAAATTAGCCATAAAAACCCAAAAATTAGCCATAAAACTCAAAAATTAGCCACAAAAACTCAAAAACTAGCCATAATAACCTAAAAATTAGACATAAAAACTCAACAATTAGCCATAAAAACTCAAAAATTAGCCACAAAAACTGAAAAATTAGCCATAAAAACCCACAAATTAGCCATAAAAACCAAAAAAATAACCATAAAACCCAAAAATTGTTAGAAAAACCCAAAAATTAGCTATAAAAACTCAAAAAATAGCTATAAAACCCAGAAATTAGCTAGAAAAACTCGAAAATTAGCCATAAAAACTCAAGAATTAGCCATAAAACCCAGAATTTAGCAAGAAAAACTCGAAAATTAGCTAGAAAAATTCGAAAATTAGCCACAAAAACCCATAAATCGGCTAGAAAAACTCAAAATTTAGCCATAAAACCCGAACATTAGCCAGAAAAACTCAAGAATCAGGTAGAAAAACTTGGAAATCAGCCACAAAAACCCAAAAATTGCCAAAAAAACCCGAAAATTAGCTATAAAAACCCAAAAATTAGCTATAAAAACCCAAAAATTAGCCATCAAAACCCGAATATTAGCCATAAAGCCCAAAAATTAGCTACAAAAACTCAGGAATTAGCTAGAAAAACTCAGAAATTACCCACAAAAACCAATTGTTAGAAAAACCCAAAAATTAGCTTTGAGAACTCAAAAACTTGCTATAAAACCCAAAAATTATCCAGAAAAACAAAACATTAGCTAAAAAAACCCAAAAATTAGCTAGAATAACTCGAAAACTAGCCACATAAACCCAAAAATTAGCCATAAAAACTCAACAATTAGCCATAAAAACTCAAAAATTAGCCACAGAAACTCAAAAATTAGCCATAAAAACTCAAAAATTAGCCACAAAAACCCAAAAATAAGCCACAAAAACCTAAAAATTAGCCATAGAAACCCAAAAATTAGCTATAAAACCCACAAATTAGCTAGAAAAACTCAACAATTAGCCATATAAACTCAAAAATTAGCCACAAAATATCAGAAATTAGCCATAAAAACCCAAAAATCAGCCGGGAAACTTAACTATTAGCTAGAAAAGTTCAGAAATTAGCTAGAATAACTGGAAAATTAGCCATGAAAACCCAAAAATTAGCTATGAAATTCCAAAGATTAGCTATGAAACCCATAAATTTTTGGGTTTCATAGCTATTTTTTGAGGTTTTATAGCTAATTTTTGGGTTTTTCTAGCAATTTTTGGGTTTTTATGGCTAATTTTTGAGTTCTTTCAGCTAATGTTTGAGTTTTCTAGCTAATTTTTGGGTTTTTATGGCTTATTTTTTGGGTTTGTCCAGCTAATTTTTGGGTTTTATAGCTATTTTGTGGATTTTTATAGTTTTTATAACTAGGAAAACTCTAAAGATTAGCTAGAAAAACTCAGAAATTAGCTAAAAAACCCAAAAGCCAGCTAAAAAACTGAAAAATTAGCCACAAAACTCAAAAATTGATGGAAAAACTCAAAAATTAGCTACAAAAACTCAAAAATTAGCCATAAAAACTTAAAAATTAGCCATAAAAATTAGCCCAAAAATTTGCCATGAAACCCAAAAATAAGGCAGGAGAACTTGAAAATTAGCTAGAAAAACTCAGAAATTAGTCACAAAACCCAAAAATTCTTAGAAAAATCCAAAAATTAGCTATAAAAACTCAAAAAATAGCTATAAAACCTAAAAATTAGCCATAAAAACCCAAAAATTAGCCACAAAACCCAGAAACTAGCCAGAAGAACTCGAAAATTAGCCAGAAAAACTCAAAAATTTGCTAGAAAACCCAAAAATTAGATAGAAAAACTCAAAAAATAGCTATAAAACCCAAAAATTAGCTAGAAAACCCTAAAAATTAGCTGGAAAAACTCAAAAATTAGCCATAAAAACTCACAAATTAGCCACAAAAACCCAAAAATTAGCCATAAAAACCCAAAAATTAGCCATTAAAACTTAAAAATTAGCCATAAAAATTAGCCCAAAAATTTGCAATAAAACCCAAAAATAAGGCAGAAGAACTTGAAAATTAGCTAGAAAAACTCAGAAATTAGTCACAAAACCCAAAAATTCTTAGAAAAATCCAAAAATTAGCTATAAAAACTCAAAAAATAGCTATAAAACCTAAAAATTAGCCATAAAAACCCAAAAATTAGCCACAAAACCCAGAAACTAGCCAGAAGAACTCGAAAATTAGCCAGAAAAACTCAAAAATTTGCTAGAAAACCCAAAAATTAGATAGAAAAACTCAAAAAATAGCTATAAAACCCAAAAATTAGCTAGAAAAACCTAAAAATTAGCTGGAAAAACTCAAAAATTAGCCATAAAAACTCACAAATTAGCCACAAAAACCCAAAAATTTGCCATAAAAACCCAAAAATTAGCCATAAAAACTTAAAAATTAGCCATAAAAATTAGCCCAAAAATTTGCCATAAAACCCAAAAATAAGGCAGAAGAACTTGAAAATTAGCTAGAAAAACTCAGAAATTAGTCACAAAACCCAAAAATTCTTAGAAAAATCCAAAAATTAGCAATAAAAACTCAAAAAATAGCTATAAAACCTAAAAATTAGCCATAAAAACCCAAAAATTAGCCATAAAACCCAGAAACTAGCCAGAAGAACTCGAAAATTAGCCAGAAAAACTCAAAAAACCGAAAAATTAGCTAGAATAACTCAAAAACTAACCATAAAAACTCGAAAATTAACCACAGAAACCCAAAAATTAGACATAAAAACCCAAAAATTAGCCATAAAACCCAAAAATTAGCCAGAGAAACTCCAAAATTGGTTAGAAAAACTCAGAAATCAGATGGAGAAACTCAGAAATTAGCCATAAAAACTCGAAAATTAGCCACAAAAAACCAAAAATTAGCCACAAAAACCCAAAAATTAGCTATAAAACCCACAAATTAGCTGGAAAAACTCACCAATTAGCCATGAAAACTCAAAAATTAGCCGCAATAACTCAAAAATTAGCCTCAAAAATCCACAAATCAGCCATAAAAACCAAAAAATAAGCCGTAAAACCCAAGAATTAGCCAGAAAAACTAGGAAATGAGCTAGAAAAACTCAGAAATTAGTCACAAAAACTCAACAATTGGCTAGAAAAACTCAGAAATTAGCCACAAAACCCAAAAATTAGCCATAAAAACCCAGAAATTAGCCATAAAACCCAAAAATTAGCCACAAAAACTCAACAATCAGCTAGAAAAACACAGAAATTAGTCACAAAACCCAAAAATTGTTAGAAAAACCCAGAATTTAATTAACTAAAACTCAAAAATTAGCTATAAAACTTAAAAATTAGCTAGAAAAACTCGAAAATTAGCTATAAAACCCAAAAATTAGTTGAAAAAACTCAACAATTAGCAATAAAAACCCAAAAATTAGCCATAAAACCCATAAATTAGCTGAAGAAACTCAAAAATGAGCTAGAAAAACTCAGAAATCAGCTGAAAAAGCACAAAAATTAGAAATAAAAACTCAAAAATTGGCCACAAAAACTCAAAAATTAGCCATAAAAACTTAAAAATTAGCCATAAAAATTAGCCATAAGACTCAAAAATAAGGCAGAAGAACTTGAAAATTAGCTAGAAAAACTCAGAAATTAGTAACAAAACCCAAAAATTGTTAGAAAAACCCAGAATTTAGCTAACTAAAACTCAAAAAATAGCTATGAAACCTAAAAATTAGCTAGAAAAACTCGAAAATTAGCTATAAAACCCAAAAATTAGTTGAAAAAACTCAACAATTAGCAATAAAAACCCAAAAATTAGCCATAAAACCCATAAATTAGCTGAAGAAACTCAAAAATGAGCTAGAAAAACTCAGAAATCAGCTGAAAAAGCTCAAAAATTAGAAATAAAAACTCAAAAATTGGCCACAAAAACCCAAAAATTAGCCATAAAAGCCCAAAAATTAGCTATAAAACCCAAAAAACAGCTAGAAAACTAAAACATTAGTTAGAAAAACTCAAACATTAGCTAGAAGAAATCAAACATTAGCTAGAAAAACTCAAAAATTAGTAATGAAAACCCAAAATTTAGCTATAAAACCCAAAAATTAGCTAAAAGAACTCGAAAATTAGCTATAAAACTCAAAAATTAGCTAAAAAACCTAAAAAAATTAGCTAGAAAAACTCAAAAACTAGCCATAAAAACTCAAAAATTAGCCACAGGAACCCAAAAATCAGCCACAAAAACCCAAAAATTAGCCATAAAACCCAGAAATTAGCCATAAAAACCCAAAAGTTAGCCATAAAACCCAAAAATTAGCCAGAAAAACTCGAAAATTAGCCATAAAAACCCAAGAATTAGCCAAAAAAACAGAAAAATTAGCCATAAAACCCCAAAAATTAGCTATAAAACCCTCAAATTAGCAAGAAAAACTCAAAAATTAGCCATAAAAACTCAAGAATTAGCCACAAATCCCCAAAAATTTGCCATAAAAACTCAAAAATTAGCTGAAAAACTCAAAAATTAGCTAGAAAAACTCAAAAACTAGCCATAAAAACTCAAAAATTAGCCACAGATACCCAAAACTCAGCCACAAAAACCCAAAAATTAGCCATAAAAACTCAAAAATTAGCAGAAAAACCCAAAAATTAGCTGGAAAACTCAAAAACTAGCCATAAAAACTCAAAAATTAGCCACAGAAACCCAAAAATCAGCTACAACAACCCAAAAATTAGCCATAAAACCCATAAATTAGCTGAAGAAACTCAAAAATTAGCTAGAAAAACTCAGAAATCAGCTAGAAAAGCTCAAAACTTAGAAATAAAAACTCAAAAATTGGCCACAAAAACCCAAAAATAAGCCATAAAAACCTAAGAATTAGCTAGAACACTTGAACATCAGCTAGAAAAACTCAAAAATTAGCCATGAAAACCCAAAAATTAGCTATACAATTCCAAAGATTAGCTATGAAACCCATAAATTTTTGGCTTTTATAGCTACTTCTTGGGTTTTTATAACTAATTTTTGGGTTTTTATGGCTAATTTTTGAGTTTTTCTAACTAATGTCTAAGTTTTCTAGCTAATTTTTGGGTTTCCAGGGCTCATTTTTTGGGTTTTTCTATCAAAGTTTTGGATTTTCTAGCTAATTTTTGAGTTTTTCTGGATAA
Source organism: Diorhabda sublineata (assembly GCF_026230105.1). Taxonomy (NCBI): domain Eukaryota; kingdom Metazoa; phylum Arthropoda; class Insecta; order Coleoptera; family Chrysomelidae; genus Diorhabda; species Diorhabda sublineata. The sequence goes on along the minus strand of NC_079483.1, from coordinate 23,311,573 downwards.
TTTTTGGGTTTTTATGGCTAATTTCCGAGTTTTTCTACCTAATTTTTTGGTTTCCTAGCAATTTTTGGGTTTTTATAGCTAATTTTTGGGTTTTTCTAGCTAATTTTTGGATTTTATGGCTAAATTTTGAGTTTTTCTAGCTAATTTTTGAGTTTTTCTGACTAATTTTTGGGTTTTATAGCTATTCTTTGAGTTTTTATAGCTAGAAAAACCCAAAAATTAGCTGAAAAACCAAAAAAATTAGCTAGAAAAACTCAAAATCTATCCATAAAAACTCAAAAATTAGCCACAGGAACCCAAAAATTAGCTATAAATCTTAAAAATTAGCTAGAAAAACTCAACAATCAGTCATAAAACCGAAAAATTAGCTAGAATAACTCAAAAACTAACCATAAAAACTCGAAAATTAACCACAGAAACCCAAAAATTAGACATAAAAACCCAAAAATTAGCCATAAAACCCAAAAATTAGCCAGAGAAACTCCAAAATTGGTTAGAAAAACTCAGAAATCAGATGGAGAAACTCAGAAATTAGCCATAAAAACTCGAAAATTAGCCACAAAAAACCAAAAATTAGCCACAAAAACTCAAAAATTAGCTATAAAACCCACAAATTAGCTGGAAAAACTCACCAATTAGCCATGAAAACTCAAAAATTAGCCGCAATAACTCAAAAATTAGCCTCAAAAATCCACAAATCAGCCATAAAAACCAAAAAATAAGCCGTAAAACCCAAGAATTAGCCAGAAAAACTAGGAAATGAGCTAGAAAAACTCAGAAATTAGCCACAAAAACTCAACAATTGGCTAGAAAAACTCAGAAATTAGCCACAAAACCCAAAAATTAGCCATAAAAACCCAGAAATTAGTCACAAAACCCAAAAATTGTTAGAAAAACCCAGAATTTAATTAACTAAAACTCAAAAATTAGCTATAAAACCTAAAAATTAGCTAGAAAAACTCGAAAATTAGCTATAAAACCCAAAAATTAGCCATAAAACCCATAAATTAGCTGAAGAAACTCAAAAATGAGCTAGAAAAACTCAGAAATCAGATGAAAAAGCTCAAAAATTAGAAATAAAAACTCAAAAATTGGCCACAAAAGCCCAAAAATTCGCCATAAAAACCCAAAAATCAGCTATAAAACCCAAAAAACAGCTAGAAAACTAAAACATTAGCTGGAAAAACTCAAACATTAGCTAGAAAAAATCAAACATTAGCTAGAAAAACTCAAAAATTAGTAATGAAAACCCAAAATTTAGCTATAAAACCCAAAAATTAGCTAAAAGAACTCGAAAATTAGCTATAAAACCCAAAAATTAGTTGGAAAAACTCAACAATTAGCCATAAAACCCAAAAACTAGCTAGAAAAACCCAAAAATTAGCTGAAAAACCTAAAAAAATTAGCTAGAAAAACTCAACAATTAGCCATAAAAACTCAAAAATTAGCCACAGGAACCCAAAAATCAGCCACAAAAACCCAAAAATTAGCCATAAAACCCAGAAATTAGCCATAAAACCCAAAAATTAGCCAGAAAAACTCAAGAATTAGCCACAAATCCCCAAAAATTTGCCATAAAAACTCAAAAATTAGCTGAAAAACCCAAACATTAGCTGGAAAACCTAAGAAAATTAGCTAGAAAAACTCAAAAACTAGCTATAAAAACTCAAAAATTAGCCACAGGAACCCAAAAATCAGCCACAAAAACCCAAAAATTAGCCATAAAACCCAAAAATTAGCCAGAAGATATTAGTCACAAAAACCCAAAAATTGTTAGAAAATCCGAAAATTAGCTATAAAAACCCAAAAATTAGCCATAAAAACCCAAAAATTAGCCATAAAACTCAAAAATTAGCCACAAAAACTCAAAAACTAGCCATAATAACCTAAAAATTAGACATAAAAACTCAACAATTAGCCATAAAAACTCAAAAATTAGCCACAAAAACTGAAAAATTAGCCATAAAAACCCACAAATTAGCCATAAAAACCAAAAAAATAACCATAAAACCCAAAAATTGTTAGAAAAACCCAAAAATTAGCTATAAAAACTCAAAAAATAGCTATAAAACCCAGAAATTAGCTAGAAAAACTCGAAAATTAGCCATAAAAACTCAAGAATTAGCCATAAAACCCAGAATTTAGCAAGAAAAACTCGAAAATTAGCTAGAAAAATTCGAAAATTAGCCACAAAAACCCATAAATCGGCTAGAAAAACTCAAAATTTAGCCATAAAACCCGAACATTAGCCAGAAAAACTCAAGAATCAGGTAGAAAAACTTGGAAATCAGCCACAAAAACCCAAAAATTGCCAAAAAAACCCGAAAATTAGCTATAAAAACCCAAAAATTAGCTATAAAAACCCAAAAATTAGCCATCAAAACCCGAATATTAGCCATAAAGCCCAAAAATTAGCTACAAAAACTCAGGAATTAGCTAGAAAAACTCAGAAATTACCCACAAAAACCAATTGTTAGAAAAACCCAAAAATTAGCTTTGAGAACTCAAAAACTTGCTATAAAACCCAAAAATTATCCAGAAAAACAAAACATTAGCTAAAAAAACCCAAAAATTAGCTAGAATAACTCGAAAACTAGCCACATAAACCCAAAAATTAGCCATAAAAACTCAACAATTAGCCATAAAAACTCAAAAATTAGCCACAGAAACTCAAAAATTAGCCATAAAAACTCAAAAATTAGCCACAAAAACCCAAAAATAAGCCACAAAAACCTAAAAATTAGCCATAGAAACCCAAAAATTAGCTATAAAACCCACAAATTAGCTAGAAAAACTCAACAATTAGCCATATAAACTCAAAAATTAGCCACAAAATATCAGAAATTAGCCATAAAAACCCAAAAATCAGCCGGGAAACTTAACTATTAGCTAGAAAAGTTCAGAAATTAGCTAGAATAACTGGAAAATTAGCCATGAAAACCCAAAAATTAGCTATGAAATTCCAAAGATTAGCTATGAAACCCATAAATTTTTGGGTTTCATAGCTATTTTTTGAGGTTTTATAGCTAATTTTTGGGTTTTTCTAGCAATTTTTGGGTTTTTATGGCTAATTTTTGAGTTCTTTCAGCTAATGTTTGAGTTTTCTAGCTAATTTTTGGGTTTTTATGGCTTATTTTTTGGGTTTGTCCAGCTAATTTTTGGGTTTTATAGCTATTTTGTGGATTTTTATAGTTTTTATAACTAGGAAAACTCTAAAGATTAGCTAGAAAAACTCAGAAATTAGCTAAAAAACCCAAAAGCCAGCTAAAAAACTGAAAAATTAGCCACAAAACTCAAAAATTGATGGAAAAACTCAAAAATTAGCTACAAAAACTCAAAAATTAGCCATAAAAACTTAAAAATTAGCCATAAAAATTAGCCCAAAAATTTGCCATGAAACCCAAAAATAAGGCAGGAGAACTTGAAAATTAGCTAGAAAAACTCAGAAATTAGTCACAAAACCCAAAAATTCTTAGAAAGATCCAAAAATTAGCTATAAAAACTCAAAAAATAGCTATAAAACCTAAAAATTAGCCATAAAAACCCAAAAATTAGCCACAAAACCCAGAAACTAGCCAGAAGAACTCGAAAATTAGCCAGAAAAACTCAAAAATTTGCTAGAAAACCCAAAAATTAGATAGAAAAACTCAAAAAATAGCTATAAAACCCAAAAATTAGCTAGAAAACCCTAAAAATTAGCTGGAAAAACTCAAAAATTAGCCATAAAAACTCACAAATTAGCCACAAAAACCCAAAAATTAGCCATAAAAACCCAAAAATTAGCCATTAAAACTTAAAAATTAGCCATAAAAATTAGCCCAAAAATTTGCAATAAAACCCAAAAATAAGGCAGAAGAACTTGAAAATTAGCTAGAAAAACTCAGAAATTAGTCACAAAACCCAAAAATTCTTAGAAAAATCCAAAAATTAGCTATAAAAACTCAAAAAATAGCTATAAAACCTAAAAATTAGCCATAAAAACCCAAAAATTAGCCACAAAACCCAGAAACTAGCCAGAAGAACTCGAAAATTAGCCAGAAAAACTCAAAAATTTGCTAGAAAACCCAAAAATTAGATAGAAAAACTCAAAAAATAGCTATAAAACCCAAAAATTAGCTAGAAAAACCTAAAAATTAGCTGGAAAAACTCAAAAATTAGCCATAAAAACTCACAAATTAGCCACAAAAACCCAAAAATTTGCCATAAAAACCCAAAAATTAGCCATAAAAACTTAAAAATTAGCCATAAAAATTAGCCCAAAAATTTGCCATAAAACCCAAAAATAAGGCAGAAGAACTTGAAAATTAGCTAGAAAAACTCAGAAATTAGTCACAAAACCCAAAAATTCTTAGAAAAATCCAAAAATTAGCAATAAAAACTCAAAAAATAGCTATAAAACCTAAAAATTAGCCATAAAAACCCAAAAATTAGCCATAAAACCCAGAAACTAGCCAGAAGAACTCGAAAATTAGCCAGAAAAACTCAAAAAACCGAAAAATTAGCTAGAATAACTCAAAAACTAACCATAAAAACTCGAAAATTAACCACAGAAACCCAAAAATTAGACATAAAAACCCAAAAATTAGCCATAAAACCCAAAAATTAGCCAGAGAAACTCCAAAATTGGTTAGAAAAACTCAGAAATCAGATGGAGAAACTCAGAAATTAGCCATAAAAACTCGAAAATTAGCCACAAAAAACCAAAAATTAGCCACAAAAACCCAAAAATTAGCTATAAAACCCACAAATTAGCTGGAAAAACTCACCAATTAGCCATGAAAACTCAAAAATTAGCCGCAATAACTCAAAAATTAGCCTCAAAAATCCACAAATCAGCCATAAAAACCAAAAAATAAGCCGTAAAACCCAAGAATTAGCCAGAAAAACTAGGAAATGAGCTAGAAAAACTCAGAAATTAGTCACAAAAACTCAACAATTGGCTAGAAAAACTCAGAAATTAGCCACAAAACCCAAAAATTAGCCATAAAAACCCAGAAATTAGCCATAAAACCCAAAAATTAGCCACAAAAACTCAACAATCAGCTAGAAAAACACAGAAATTAGTCACAAAACCCAAAAATTGTTAGAAAAACCCAGAATTTAATTAACTAAAACTCAAAAATTAGCTATAAAACTTAAAAATTAGCTAGAAAAACTCGAAAATTAGCTATAAAACCCAAAAATTAGTTGAAAAAACTCAACAATTAGCAATAAAAACCCAAAAATTAGCCATAAAACCCATAAATTAGCTGAAGAAACTCAAAAATGAGCTAGAAAAACTCAGAAATCAGCTGAAAAAGCACAAAAATTAGAAATAAAAACTCAAAAATTGGCCACAAAAACCCAAAAATTCGCCATAAAAACCCCAAAAATTAGCTATAAAACCCAAAAAAACAGCTAGAAAACTAAAACATTAGCTGGAAAAACTCAAACATTAGCTAGAAAAAATCAAACATTAGCTAGAAAAACTCAAAAATTAGTAATGAAAACCCAAAATTTAGCTATAAAACCCAAAAATTAGCTAAAAGAACTCGAAAATTAGCTATAAAACCCAAAAATTAGTTGGAAAAACTCAACAATTAGCCATAAAACCCAAAAACTAGCTAGAAAAACCCAAAAATTAGCTGAAAAACCTAAAAAAATTAGCTAGAAAAACTCAAAAACTAGCCATAAAAACTCAAAAATTAGCCACAGGAACCCAAAAATCAGCCACAAAAACCCAAAAATTAGCCATAAAACCCAGAAATTAGCCATAAAACCCAAAAATTAGCCAGAAAAACTCAAGAATTAGCCACAAATCCCCAAAAATTTGCCATAAAAACTCAAAAATTAGCTGAAAAACCCAAACATTAGCTGGAAAACCTAAGAAAATTAGCTAGAAAAACTCAAAAACTAGCTATAAAAACTCAAAAATTAGCCACAGGAACCCAAAAATCAGCCACAAAAACCCAAAAATTAGCCATAAAACCCAAAAATTAGCCAGAAGATATTAGTCACAAAAACCCAAAAATTGTTAGAAAATCCGAAAATTAGCTATAAAAACCCAAAAATTAGCCATAAAAACCCAAATATTAACCATAAAACCCAAAAATTAGCTACAAAAACTCAAAAGCTAGCCATAAAAACTCAAAAATTAGCCACAGAAACCCAAAACTCAGCCACAAAAACCCAAAAATTAGCCATAAAAACTCAAAAATTAGCAGAAAAACCCAAAAATTAGCTGGAAAACCTAAGAAAATTAGCCACAGGAACCCAAAAATCAGCCATAAAAACCCAAAAATTAGCCATAAAACCCAAAAATTAGCCATAAGATATTAGTCACAAAAACCCAAAAATTGTTAGAAAAATCCGAAAATTAGCTATAAAAACCCAAAAATTAGCCATAAAAACCCAAATATTAATCATAAAACCCAAAAATTAGCTACAAAAACTCAAAAATTAGCTAGAAAAACTCAGAAATCAGCCACAAAAACCAATTGTTTGAAAAACCCGAAAATTACCTTCAAGAACTCAAAAATTGGCTATAAAACCCAAAAATTAGCCAGAAAAACAAAAAATTAGCTAGAAAAAACTCAAAAATTATCTAGAATAACTCGAAAACCAGCCACAGAAACCCAAAAATTAGCCATAAAAACCCAAAAATTAGCCATAAAACTCAAAAATTAGCCACAAAAACTCAAAAACTAGCCATAATAACCTAAAAATTAGACATAAAAACTCAACAATTAGCCATAAAAACTCAAAAATTAGCCACAAAAACTGAAAAATTAGCCATAAAAACCCACAAATTAGCCATAAAAACCAAAAAAATAACCATAAAACCCAAAAATTGTTAGAAAAACCCAAAAATTAGCTATAAAAACTCAAAAAATAGCTATAAAACCCAGAAATTAGCTAGAAAAACTCGAAAATTAGCCATAAAAACTCAAGAATTAGCCATAAAACCCAGAATTTAGCAAGAAAAACTCGAAAATTAGCTAGAAAAATTCGAAAATTAGCCACAAAAACCCATAAATCGGCTAGAAAAACTCAAAATTTAGCCATAAAACCCGAACATTAGCTAGAAAAACTCAAGAATCAGGTAGAAAAACTTGGAAATCAGCCACAAAAACCCAAAAATTGCCAAAAAAAACCCGAAAATTAGCTATAAAAACCCAAAAATTAGCTATAAAAACCCAAAAATTAGCCATCAAAACCCGAATATTAGCCATAAAGCCCAAAAATTAGCTACAAAAACTCAGGAATTAGCTAGAAAAACTCAGAAATTACCCACAAAAACCAATTGTTAGAAAAACCCAAAAATTAGCTTTGAGAACTCAAAAACTTGCTATAAAACCCAAAAATTATCCAGAAAAACAAAACATTAGCTAAAAAAACCCAAAAATTAGCTAGAATAACTCGAAAACTAGCCACATAAACCCAAAAATTAGCCATAAAAACTCAACAATTAGCCATAAAAACTCAAAAATTAGCCACAGAAACTCAAAAATTAGCCATAAAAACTCAAAAATTAGCCACAAAAACCCAAAAATAAGCCACAAAAACCTAAAAATTAGCCATAGAAACCCAAAAATTAGCTATAAAACCCACAAATTAGCTAGAAAAACTCAACAATTAGCCATATAAACTCAAAAATTAGCCACAAAATATCAGAAATTAGCCATAAAAACCCAAAAATCAGCCGGGAAACTTAAATATTAGCTAGAAAAGTTCAGAAACTAGCTAGAATAACTGGAAAATTAGCCATGAGAACCCAAAAATTAGCTATGAAATTCCAAAGATTAGCTATGAAACCCATAAATTTTTGGGTTTCATAGCTATTTTTTGAGGTTTTATAGCTAATTTTTGGGTTTTTCTAGCAATTTTTGGGTTTTTATGGCTAATTTTTGAGTTCTTTCAGCTAATGTTTGAGTTTTCTAGCTAATTTTTGGGTTTTTATGGCTTATTTTTTGGGTTTTTCCAGCTAATTTTTGGGTTTTATAGCTATTTTGTGGATTTTTATAGTTTTTATAACTAGGAAAACTCTAAAGATTAGCTAGAAAAACTCAGAAATTAGCTAAAAAACCCAAAAGCCAGCTAAAAAACTGAAAAATTAGCCACAAAACTCAAAAATTGACGGAAAAACTCAAAAATTAGCTACAAAAACTCAAAAATTAGCCATAAAAACTTAAAAATTAGCCATAAAAATTAGCCCAAAAATTTGCCATGAAACCCAAAAATAAGGCAGGAGAACTTGAAAATTAGCTAGAAAAACTCAGAAATTAGTCACAAAACCCAAAAATTCTTAGAAAAATCCAAAAATTAGCTATAAAAACTCAAAAAATAGCTATAAAACCTAAAAATTAGCCATAAAAACCCAAAAATTAGCCACAAAACCCAGAAACTAGCCAGAAGAACTCGAAAATTAGCCATAAAAACTCAAAAATTTGCTAGAAAACCCAAAAATTAGATAGAAAAACTCAAAAAATAGCTATAAAACCCAAAAATTAGCTAGAAAAACCTAAAAATTAGCTGGAAAAACTCAAAAATTAGCCATAAAAACTCACAAATTAGCCACAAAAACCCAAAAATTAGCCATAAAAACCCAAAAATTAGCCATAAAAACTTAAAAATTAGCCATAAAAATTAGCCCAAAAATTTGCCATAAAACCCAAAAATAAGGCAGAAGAACTTGAAAATTAGCTAGAAAAACTCAGAAATTAGTCACAAAACCCAAAAATTCTTAGAAAAATCCAAAAATTAGCTATAAAAACTCAAAAAATAGCTATAAAACCTAAAAATTAGCCATAAAAACCCAAAAATTAGCCACAAAACCCAGAAACTAGCCAGAAGAACTCGAAAATTAGCCAGAAAAACTCAAAAATTTGCTAGAAAACCCAAAAATTTGATAGAAAAACTCAAAAAATAGCTATAAAACCCAAAAATTAGCTAGAAAAACCTAAAAATTAGCTGGAAAAACTCAAAAATTAGCCATAAAAACTCACAAATTAGCTACAAAAACCCAAAAATTAGCCATAAAAACCCAAAAATTAGCCATAAAAACTTAAAAATTAGCCATAAAAATTAGCCCAAAAATTTGCCATAAAACCCAAAAATAAGGCAGAAGAACTTGAAAATTAGCTAGAAAAACTCAGAAATTAGTCACAAAACCCAAAAATTCTTAGAAAAATCCAAAAATTAGCAATAAAAACTCAAAAAATAGCTATAAAACCTAAAAATTAGCCATAAAAATCCAAAAATTAGCCATAAAACCCAGAAACTAGCCAGAAGAACTCGAAAATTAGCCAGAAAAACTCAAAAAACCGAAAAATTAGCTAGAATAACTCAAAAACTAACCATAAAAACTCGAAAATTAACCACAGAAACCCAAAAATTAGACATAAAAACCCAAAAATTAGCCATAAAACCCAAAAATTAGCCAGAGAAACTCCAAAATTGGTTAGAAAAACTCAGAAATCAGATGGAGAAACTCAGAAATTAGCCATAAAAACTCGAAAATTAGCCACAAAAAACCAAAAATTAGCCAAAAGAACTCAAAAATTAGCTATAAAACCCACAAATTAGCTGGAAAAACTCACCAATTAGCCATGAAAACTCAAAAATTAGCCGCAATAACTCAAAAATTAGCCTCAAAAATCCACAAATCAGCCATAAAAACCAAAAAATAAGCCGTAAAACCCAAGAATTAGCCAGAAAAACTAGGAAATAAGCTAGAAAAACTCAGAAATTAGCCACAAAAACTCAACAATTGGCTAGAAAAACTCAGAAATTAGCCACAAAACCCAAAAATTAGCCATAAAAACCCAGAAATTAGCCATAAAACCCAAAAATTAGCCACAAAAACTCAACAATCAGCTAGAAAAACACAGAAATTAGTCACAAAACCCAAAAATTGTTAGAAAAACCCAGAATTTAATTAACTAAAACTCAAAAATTAGCTATAAAACCTAAAAATTAGCTAGAAAAACTCGAAAATTAGCTATAAAACCCAAAAATTAGTTGAAAAAACTCAACAATTAGCAATAAAAACCCAAAAATTAGCCATAAAACCCATAAATTAGCTGAAGAAACTCAAAAATGAGCTAGAAAAACCCAAAAATTCGCCATAAAAACCCAAAAATTAGCTATAAAACCCAAAAAACAGCTAGAAAACTAAAACATTAGCTGGAAAAACTCAAACATTAGCTAGAAAAAATCAAACATTAGCTAGAAAAACTCAAAAATTAGTAATGAAAACCCAAAATTTAGCTATAAAACCCAAAAATTAGCTAAAAGAACTCGAAAATTAGCTATAAAACCCAAAAATTAGTTGGAAAAACTCAACAATTAGCCATAAAACCCAACAACTAGCTAGAAAAACCCAAAAATTAGCTGAAAAACCTAAAAAAATTAGCTAGAAAAACTCAAAAACTAGCCATAAAAACTCAAAAATTAGCCACAGGAACCCAAAAATCAGCCACAAAAACCCAAAAATTAGCCATAAAACCCAGAAATTAGCCATAAAACCCAAAAATTAGCCAGAAAAACTCAAGAATTAGCCACAAATCCCCAAAAATTTGCCATAAAAACTCAAAAATTAGCTGAAAAACCCAAACATTAGCTGGAAAACCTAAGAAAATTAGCTAGAAAAACTCAAAAACTAGCTATAAAAACTCAAAAATTAGCCACAGGAACCCAAAAATCAGCCACAAAAACCCAAAAATTAGCCATAAAACCCAAAAATTAGCCAGAAGATATTAGTCACAAAAACCCAAAAATTGTTAGAAAAATCCGAAAATTAGCTATAAAAACCCAAAAATTAGCCATAAAAACCCAAATATTAACCATAAAACCCAAAAATTAGCTACAAAAACTCAAAAACTAGCCATAAAAACTCAAAAATTAGCCACAGAAACCCAAAACTCAGCCACAAAAACCCAAAAATTAGCCATAAAAACTCAAAAATTAGCAGAAAAACCCAAAAATTAGCTGGAAAACCTAAGAAAATTAGCTAGAAAAACTCAAAAACTAGCCATAAAAACTCAAAAATTAGCCACAGGAACCCAAAAATCTGCCATAAAAACCCAAAAATTAGCCATAAAACCCAAAAATTAGCCATAAGATATTAGTCACAAAAACCCAAAAATTGTTAGAAAAATCCGAAAATTAGCTATAAAAACCCAAAAATTAGCCATAAAAACCCAAATATTAACCATAAAACCCAAAAATTAGCTACAAAAACTAAAAAATTAGCTAGAAAAACTCAGAAATCAGCCACAAAAACCAATTGTTGGAAAAACCCGAAAATTACCTTCAAGAACTCAAAAATTGGCTATAAAACCCAAAAATTAGCCAGAAAAACAAAAAATTAGCTAGAAAAAACTCAAAAATTATCTAGAATAACTCGAAAACCAGCCACAGAAACCCAAAAATTAGCCATAAAAACCCAAAAATTAGCCATAAAACTCAAAAATTAGGCACAAAAACTCAAAAACTAGTCATAATAACCTAAAAATTAGACATAAAAACTCAACAATTAGCCATAAAAACTCAAAAATTAGCCACAAAAACTGAAAAATTAGCCATAAAAACCCACAAATTAGCCATAAAAACCAAAAAATTAGCCATAAAACCCAAAAATTGTTAGAAAAACCCAAAAATTAGCTATAAAAACTCAAAAAATAGCTATAAAACCCAGAAATTAGCTAGAAAAACTCGAAAATTAGCCATAAAAACTCAAGAATTAGCCATAAAACCCAGAATTTAGCAAGAAAAACTCGAAAATTAGCTAGAAAAATTCGAAAATTAGCCACAAAAACCCATAAATCGGCTAGAAAAACTCAAAATTTAGCCATAAAACCCGAACATTAGCTAGAAAAACTCAAGAATCAGGTAGAAAAACTTGGAAATCAGCCACAAAAACCCAAAAATTGCCAAAAAAACCCGAAAATTAGCTATAAAAACCCAAAAATTAGCTATAAAAACCCAAAAATTAGCCATCAAAACCCGAATATTAGCCATAAAGCCCAAAAATTAGCTACAAAAACTCAGGAATTAGCTAGAAAAACTCAGAAATTACCCACAAAAACCAATTGTTAGAAAAACCCAAAAATTAGCTTTGAGAACTCAAAAATTTGCTATAAAACCCAAAAATTATCCAGAAAAACAAAACATTAGCTAAAAAAACCCAAAAATTAGCTAGAATAACTCGAAAACTAGCCACATAAACCCAAAAATTAGCCATAAAAACTCAACAATTAGCCATAAAAACTCAAAAATTAGCCACAGAAACTCAAAAATTAGCCATAAAAACTCGAAAATTAGCCACAAAAACCCAAAAATAAGCCACAAAAACCTAAAAATTAGCCATAGAAACCCAAAAATTAGCTATAAAACCCACAAATTAGCTAGAAAAACTCAACAATTAGCCATATAAACTCAAAAATTAGCCACAAAATATCAGAAATTAGCCATAAAAACCCAAAAATCAGCCGGGAAACTTAAATATTAGCTAGAAAAGTTCAGAAATTAGCTAGAATAACTGGAAAATTAGCCATGAAAACCCAAAAATTAGCTATGAAATTCCAAAGATTAGCTATGAAACCCATAAATTTTTGGGTTTCATAGCTATTTTTTGAGGTTTTATAGCTAATTTTTGGGTTTTTCTAGCAATTTTTGGGTTTTTATGGCTAATTTTTGAGTTCTTTCAGCTAATGTTTGAGTTTTCTAGCTAATTTTTGGGTTTTTATGGCTTATTTTTTGGGTTTTTCCAGCTAATTTTTGGGTTTTATAGCTATTTTGTGGATTTTTATAGTTTTTATAACTAGGAAAACTCTAAAGATTAGCTAGAAAAACTCAGAAATTAGCTAAAAAACCCAAAAGCCAGCTAAAAAACTCAAAAATTAGCCACAAAACTCAAAAATTGATGGAAACACTCAAAAATTAGCTACAAAAACTCAAAAATTAGCCATAAAAACTTAAAAATTAGCCATAAAAATTAGCCCAAAAATTTGCCATGAAACCCAAAAATAAGGCAGGAGAACTTGAAAATTAGCTAGAAAAACTCAGAAATTAGTCACAAAACCCAAAAATTCTTAGAAAAATCCAAAAATTAGCTATAAAAACTCAAAAAATAGCTATAAAACCTAAAAATTAGCCATAAAAACCCAAAAATTAGCCATAAAACCCAGAAACTAGCCAGAAGAACTCGAAAATTAGCCAGAAAAACTCAAAAATTTGCTAGAAAACCCAAAAATTAGATAGAAAAACTCAAAAAATAGCTATAAAACCCAAAAATTAGCTAGAAAAACCTAAAAATTAGCTGGAAAAACTCAAAAATTAGCCATAAAAACTCAAAAATTAGCCACAAAAACCCAAAAATTAGCCATAAAAACCCAAAAATTAGCCATAAAAACTTAAAAATTAGCCATAAAAATTAGCCCAAAAATTTGCCATAAAACCCAAAAATAAGGCAGAAGAACTTGAAAATTAGCTAGAAAAACTCAGAAATTAGTCACAAAACCCAAAAATTCTTAGAAAAATCCAAAAATTAGCTATAAAAACTCAAAAAATAGCTATAAAACCTAAAAATTAGCCATAAAAACCCAAAAATTAGCCATAAAACCCAGAAACTAGCCAGAAGAACTCGAAAATTAGCCAGAAAAACTCAAAAATTTGCTAGAAAACCCAAAAATTAGATAGAAAAACTCAAAAAATAGCTATAAAACCCAAAAATTAGCTAGGAAAACCTAAAAATTAGCTGGAGAAACTTAAAAATTAGCCATAAAAACTCAAAAATTAGCCACAAAAACCCAAAAATTAGCCATAAAAACCCAAGAATTAGCTACAAGAACATAAAAATTAGCCAGAACCTCGAAAATTAGCCATGAAAACTCAGAAATTAGCTCAAAAACTCAAAAATTAGCAAGAAGAACTCGAAAATTAGCCATCAAAACTCAGAAATTAGCCATAAAAACCCAAAAATTAGCTCTTCTAGCTAATGTTTAAGCTTATTTTTTGGGATTTTCTAGCTAATTTTTGGGTTTTATAGCTATTTTTTGGGTTTTCATAGTTTTTATAACTAGGAAAACTCTAAAAATTAGCTAGAAAAACTCAGAAATTAGCCACAAGAACCAATAAATTGTTAGAAAAACCTAAAAATTATTTTTATAAACCCAAAATATAGCTATAAAACTCAAAAATTAGCTAAAAAAACTCGAAAATTAGCTATAAAACCGAAAAATTTGTTGAAAAAACTCAACAATTAGCAATAAAAATCCAAAAATTATCAATAAAAACCCAAATATTAGCCATAAAACCCAAAAATTAGCTACAAAAACTCAAAAATTAGCTAGAAAAACTCAGAAATCAGCCACAAAAACCAATTGTTGAAAAAACCCGAAAATTAGCTTCAAGAACTCAAAAATTAGCCATAGAAACCCAAAAATTAGCTATAAAACCCACAAATTAGCTAGAAAAACTCAACAATTAGCCATATAAACTCAAAAATTAGCCACAAAAACTCAGAAATTAGCCATAAAAACCCAAAAATCAGCCGGGAAACTTAAACATTAGCTAGAAAAGTTCAGAAATTAGCTAGAAAAACTGGAAAATTAGCCATGGAGACCCAAAAATTAGCTATGAAATTCCAAAGATTAGCTATGAAACCCATAAATTTTTGGGTTTTATAGCTATTTTTTGAGGTTTTATAGCTAATTTTTGGGTTTTTCTAGCAATTTTTGGGTTTTTATGGCTAATTTTTGAGTTCTTCTAGCTAATGTTTGAGTTTTCTAGCTAATTTTTGGGTTTTTATGGCTTATTTTTTAAGTTTTTCTAGCTAATTTTTGGGTTTTATAACTATTTTTTGGGTTTTTATAGTTTTTATAACTAGGAAAACTCTAAAGATTAGCCAGAAAAACTCAGAAATTAGCTAAAAAACCCAAAAGCCAGCTAAAAAACTCGAAAATTAGCCACAAAACTCAAAAATTGATAGAAAAACTCAAAAATTAGCTACAAAAACTTAAAAATTAGCCATAAAAATTAGCCCAAAAATTTGCCATAAAACCCAAAAATTAGGCAGAAGAACTTGAAAATTAGCTATAAAAACTCAAAAAATAGCTATAAAACCTAAAAATTAGCCATAAAAACCCAAAAATTAGCCATAAAACCCAGAAACTAGCCAGAAGAACTCGAAAATTAGCCATAAAAACCCAAAAATTAGCCAAGAAAATTTAAAAAATTAGCTAGAAAACCCAAAAATTAGATGGAAAAACTTGAAAATTGGCCATAAAAACTCGAAAATTGGCCATAAAAACTCGAAAATTAGCCATAGAAACCCAAAAATTAGCTATAAAACCCACAAATTAGCTAGAAAAACTCAACAATTAGCCATATAAACTCAAAAATTAGCCACAAAAACTCAGAAATTAGCCATAAAAACCCAAAAATCAGCCGGGAAACTTAAACATTAGCTAGAAAAGTTCAGAAATTAGCTAGAATAACTGGAAAATTAGCCATGAAAACCCAAAAATTAGCTATGGAATTCCAAAGATTAGCTATGAAACCCATAAATTTTTGGGTTTTATAGCTATTTTTTGAGGTTTTATAGCTAATTTTTGGGTTTTTCTAGCAATTTTTGGGTTTTTATGGCTAATTTTTGAGTTCTTCTAGCTAATGTTTGAGTTTTCTAGCTAATTTTTGGGTTTTTATGGCTCATTTTTTGGGTTTTTTTAGCTAATTTTTGGGTTTTATAGCTATTTTTTGGGTTTTCATAGTTTTTATAACTAGGAAAACTCTAAAGATTAGCTAGAAAAACTCAGAAATTAGCTAAAAAACCCAAAAGCCAGCTAAAAAAACTCAAAAATTAGCCACAAAACTCAAAAATTGATAGAAAAACTAAAAAATTAGCTACAAAAACTCAAAAATTAGCCATAAAAACTTAAAAATTAGCCCGAAAATTTGCCATAAAACCCAAAAATTAGGCAGAAGAACTTGAAAATTAGCTAGAAAAACTCAGAAATTAGCCACGAAAACCAATTGTTGGAAAAACCCAAAAATTAACTGGAAAAACCCAAGAATTAGCCATAGAAACCCAAAAATTAGCCATAAAAACCCAAAAATTAGCTAGAACACTTAAACATTAGCTAGAAAAACTCAAAAATTAGCCATAAAAACCCAAAAATTAGCTATAAAAATCCAAAGATTAGCTATAAAACCCATAAATTTTTGGGTTTTATAGCTACTTTTTGGGTTCTTATAGCTAATTTTTGGGTTTTTATAGCAATTTTCAGGTTTTTATGGCTAATTTTTGAGTTTTTCTAACTAATATCTAAGTTTTCTAGCTAATTATTGGGTTTCCATGGCTTATTTTTTGAGTTTTTCTATCTAAGTTTTGGGTTTTCTAGCTAATTTTCTCTACCTACTTTTTGGGTTTCTTAGCAATTTTTGGGTTTTTATAGCTAATTTTTGGGTGTTTCTAGCTAATTTTTGGATTTCATGGCTAAATTTTGAGTTTTTCTAGCTAATTTTTGAATTTTTCTGGCTAATTTTTGGGTTTTATAGCTATTCTTTGAGTTTTTATAGCTAGGAAAACTCTAAAAATTAGCAAGAAAAACTCAGAAATTAGCCACAAAAACCCAAAAATTGCTAGAAGAACTCGAAAATTAGCTAGAAAAACCCAAATATTAGCCATAAATCCCAAATATTGGCCATAAAACCCAAAAATTAGGTACAAAAACTCAGAAATTAGCTAGAAAAACTCAGAAATTAGCCACAAAAACCAATTGTTGGAAAAACCCAAAAATTAGCTTTAAGAACTCAAAAATTGGCTATAAAACCCAAAAATTAGCCAGAAAAACAAAAAATAAGCTAAGAAAACCCAAAAACTAGCTAGAAAAACTCGAAAACTAGCCACAGAAACCCAAAAATTAGCCATAAAAACCCAAAAATTAGCCATAAAACTCAAAGATTAGTCAGACAAACTCAACAATTAGCCATGAAAACTCACAAATTAGCCACAAAAACACGGAAATTAGCCATAAAAACTCAAAAATTAGCCATAAAAACCAAAAAATTAGCCATAAAACCCTAAAAATTGTTAGTAAAACCCAAAAGTTAGCCATAAAAACTCAAAAAATAGCTATAAAACCCAGAAATTAGCTAGAAAAATTCAAAAATTAGCCATAAAAACTCAAAAATTAGCTAGAATAATTCGAAAACTAGCCACAGAAACCCAAAAATTAGCCATAAAAACCCAAAAATTAGCCATAAAACTCAAAAATTAGCTAGAGAAACTCCAAAATTAGCCATGAAAACCCAAAAATTAGCCACAAAATCCCAGAAATTAGCTAGAAAAACTCAACAATTAGCCATAAAAACTCAAAAATTAGCCACAAAAACTCAAAAATTGTTAGAAAAACCCAAAAATTAGCTATAAAAACTCAAAAATTAGCCATAAAAACTCAGAAATTAGCCATAAAAACTCAAAAATTAGCCATAAAACCCAAAATTTACCAAGAAAAACTCGAAAATTTGCTAGAAAAATTCGAAAATTAGCTAGAAAAACTCAGAAATTAGCCACAAAAACCCAACAGTCAGCTAGAAAAACTCAGAAAATAGTCACAAAACCCAAAAATTGTTAGAAAAACTCAAAAATTAGATATAAAAACCCAAAAAATAGCTATAAAACTCATAAATTAGCTATAAAAACCCAAGAATTAGCTATACAACCCAAAAATTAGCTAGAAAACCTCAAAAATTAGGCATAAAAACACAAAAATTAACCATATAATCCGAAAATTAGCTAGAGAAACTCATAAATTAGCTAGAGACACTCAGAAATAAGCTAGAAAAACTCAAAAATTAGCCACAAAAACCCAAATATTGCTAGAAGACCCAAAAATCAGATAGAAAAATCGAAAAAATAAGCCATAAAAATCCAAAAAAATGAGCTAGAAAAACTCAGAAAATAGCCACAAAACCCAAAAATTGGTAAAAAAACCTAAAAATTAGCTATAAAAACTCGTAAAATAGCTATAAAACCCAAAAATTAGCCATAGAAACCCAAAAATTAGCCATAAAAACCCAAAAATTAGCTAGAACACTCAAACATTAGCTAGAAAAACTCGAAAATTAGCCATGAAAACCCAAAAATTAGCTATAAAATTCCAAAGATTAGCTATGAAACCCATAAATTTTTGGGTTTTATAGCTACTTTTTGGGTTTTTATAGCTAATTTTTGGGTTTTTATAGCAATTTTTGGGTTTTTATGGCTAATTTTTGAGTTTTTCTAACTAATGTTCAAGTTTTCTGGCTAATTTTCGGATTTTATGGCTAAAGTTTTAGTTTTTGCAGCTAATTTTTGAATTTTTCTGGCTAATTTTTGGGTTCAATAGCTATTCTTTGAGTTTTTATAGTTTCTATAGCTAGAAAAACTCTAAAAATTAGCTAGAAAAACTCAGAAATTAGCCACAAAAACCACTTGTTGGAAAAACCCAGAAATTAGCTATAAAAACTTAAAAATTAGCCCGAAAATTTGCCATAAAACCCAAAAATTAGGCAGAAGAACTTGAAAATTAGCTAGAAAAACTCAGAAATTAGCCACGAAAACCAATTGTTGGAAAAACCCAAAAATTAACTGGAAAAACCCAAGAATTAGCCATAGAAACCCAAAAATTAGCCATAAAAACCCAAAAATTAGCCATAAAAACCCAAAAATTAGCTAGAACACTTAAACATTAGCTAGAAAAACTCAAAAATTAGCCATACAAACCCAAAAATTAGCTATAAAAATCCAAAGATTAGCTATGAAACCCATAAATTTTTGGGTTTTATAGCTACTTTTTGGGTTCTTATAGCCAATTTTTGGGTTTTTATAGCAATTTTTAGGTTTTTATGGCTAATGTTTGAGTTTTTCTAACTAATATCTAAGTTTTCTAGCTAATTATTGGGTTTCCATGGCTTATTTTTTGAGTTTTTCTATCTAAGTTTTGGGTTTTCTAGCTAATTTTTGAGTTTTTCTGACTAATTTTTGGGTTTTTATGGCTAATTTTTGAGTTTCTCTACCTACTTTTTGGGTTTCTTAGCAATTTTTGGGTTTTTATAGCTAATTTTTGGGTGTTTCTAGCTAATTTTTGGATTTCATGGCTAAATTTTGAGTTTTTCTAGCTAATTTTTGAATTTTTCTGGCTAATTTTTGGGTTTTATAGCTATTCTTTGAGTTTTTATAGCTAGGAAAACTCTAAAAATTAGCAAGAAAAACTCAGAAATTAGCCACAAAAACCCAAAAATTGCTAGAAGAACTCGAAAATTAGCTAGAAAAACCCAAATATTAGCCATAAATCCCAAATATTGGCCATAAAACCCAAAAATTAGGTACAAAAACTCAGAAATTAGCTAGAAAAACTCAGAAATTAGCCACAAAAACCAATTGTTGGAAAAACCCAAAAATTAGCTTTAAGAACTCAAAAATTGGCTATAAAACCCAAAAATTAGCCAGAAAAACAAAAAATAAGCTAAGAAAACCCAAAAACTAGCTAGAAAAACTCGAAAACTACCCACAGAAACCCAAAAATTAGCCATAAAAACCCAAAAATTAGCCATAAAACTCAAAGATTAGTCAGACAAACTCAACAATTAGCCATGAAAACTCACAAATTAGCCACAAAAACACGGAAATTAGCCATAAAAACTCAACAATTAGCCATAAAAACCAAAAAATTAGCCATAAAACCCTAAAAATTGTTAGTAAAACCCAAAAGTTAGCCATAAAAACTCAAAAAATAGCTATAAAACCCAGAAATTAGCTAGAAAAATTCAAAAATTAGCCATAAAAACTCAAAAATTAGCTAGAATAATTCGAAAACTAGCCACAGAAACCCAAAAATTAGCCATAAAAACCCAAAAATTAGCCATAAAACTCAAAAATTAGCTAGAGAAACTCCAAAATTAGCCATGAAAACCCAAAAATTAGCCACAAAATCCCAAAAATTAGCTATAAAAACTCAAAAATTAGCCATAAAAACTCAGAAATTAGCCATAAAAACTCAAAAATTAGCCATAAAACCCAAAATTTACCAAGAAAAACTCGAAAATTTGCTAGAAAAATTCGAAAATTAGCTAGAAAAACTCAGAAATTAGCCACAAAAACCCAACAGTCAGCTAGAAAAACTCAGAAAATAGTCACAAAACCCAAAAATTGTTAGAAAAACTCAAAAATTAGATATAAAAACCCAAAAAATAGCTATAAAACTCATAAATTAGCTATAAAAACCCAAGAATTAGCTATACAACCCAAAAATTAGCTAGAAAACCTCAAAAATTAGGCATAAAAACACAAAAATTAACCATATAAACCGAAAATTAGCTAGAGAAACTCATAAATTAGCTAGAGACACTCAGAAATAAGCAAGAAAAACTCAGAAATTAGCCACAAAAACCCAAAAATTGCTAGAAGAACTCGAAAATTAGCTAGAAAAACCCAAATATTAGCCATAAATCCCAAATATTGGCCATAAAACCCAAAAATTAGGTACAAAAACTCAGAAATTAGCTAGAAAAACTCAGAAATTAGCCACAAAAACCAATTGTTGGAAAAACCCAAAAATTAGCTTTAAGAACTCAAAAATTGGCTATAAAACCCAAAAATTAGCCAGAAAAACAAAAAATAAGCTAAGAAAACCCAAAAACTAGCTAGAAAAACACGAAAACTAGCCACAGAAACCCAAAAATTAGCCATAAAAACCCAAAAATTAGCCATAAAACTCAAAGATTAGTCAGACAAACTCAACAATTAGCCATGAAAACTCACAAATTAGCCACAAAAACACGGAAATTAGCCATAAAAACTCAAAAATTAGCCATAAAAACCAAAAAATTAGCCATAAAACCCTAAAAATTGTTAGTAAAACCCAAAAGTTAGCCATAAAAACTCAAAAAATAGCTATAAAACCCAGAAATTAGCTAGAAAAATTCAAAAATTAGCCATAAAAACTCAAAAATTAGCTAGAATAATTCGAAAACTAGCCACAGAAACCCAAAAATTAGCCATAAAAACCCAAAAATTAGCCATAAAACTCAAAAATTAGCTAGAGAAACTCCAAAATTAGCCATGAAAACCCAAAAATTAGCCACAAAATCCCAGAAATTAGCTAGAAAAACTCATCAATTAGCCATAAAAACTCAAAAATTAGCCACAAAAACTCAAAAATTGTTAGAAAAACCCAAAAATTAGCTATAAAAACTCAAAAATTAGCCATAAAAACTCAGAAATTAGCCATAAAAACTCAAAAATTAGCCATAAAACCCAAAATTTACCAAGAAAAACTCGAAAATTTGCTAGAAAAATTCGAAAATTAGCTAGAAAAACTCAGAAATTAGCCACAAAAACCCAACAGTCAGCTAGAAAAACTCAGAAAATAGTCACAAAACCCAAAAATTGTTAGAAAAACTCAAAAATTAGATATAAAAACCCAAAAAATAGCTATAAAACTCATAAATTAGCTATAAAAACCCAAGAATTAGCTATACAACCCAAAAATTAGCTAGAAAACCTCAAAAATTAGGCATAAAAACACAAAAATTAACCATATAATCCGAAAATTAGCTAGAGAAACTCATAAATTAGCTAGAGACACTCAGAAATAAGCTAGAAAAACTCAAAAATTAGCCACAAAAACCCAAATATTGCTAGAAGACCCAAAAATCAGATAGAAAAATCGAAAAAATAAGCCATAAAAATCCAAAAAAATGAGCTAGAAAAACTCAGAAAATAGCCACAAAACCCAAAAATTGGTAAAAAAACCTAAAAATTAGCTATAAAAACTCGTAAAATAGCTATAAAACCCAAAAATTAGCCATAGAAACCCAAAAATTAGCCATAAAAACCCAAAAATTAGCCATAAAAACCCAAAAATTAGCTAGAACACTCAAACATTAGCTAGAAAAACTCGAAAATTAGCCATGAAAACCCAAAAATTAGCTATAAAATTCCAAAGATTAGCTATGAAACCCATAAATTTTTGGGTTTTATAGCTACTTTTTGGGTTTTTATAGCTAATTTTTGGGTTTTTATAGCAATTTTTGGGTTTTTATGGCTAATTTTTGAGTTTTTCTAACTAATGTTCAAGTTTTCTGGCTAATTTTCGGATTTTATGGCTAAAGTTTTAGTTTTTGCAGCTAAATTTTGAATTTTTCTGGCTAATTTTTGGGTTCAATAGCTATTCTTTGAGTTTTTATAGTTTCTATAGCTAGAAAAACTCTAAAAATTAGCTAGAAAAACTCAGAAATTAGCCACAAAAACCACTTGTTGGAAAAACCCAGAAATTAGCTTTAAAAACTCAAAAATTAGCCACAAAAACCCAAAAGTTAGCTACAAAAACCCAAAAATTAGCCACAAAATAGCAAAAATTAGCTATAAAACCCACAAATTAGCTAGGAAAACTCAAATATTAGCCATAAAAACTCAAAAATTAGCCATAAACCCAAAATTTACCAAGAAAAACTCGAAAATTAGATAGAAAAATTCAAAAATTAGCTAGAAAAACTCAGAAATTAGCCACAAAAACCCAACAGTCAGCTAGAAAATCTCAGAAAATAGTCACAAAACCCAAAAATTGTTAGAAAAACCTGAAAATTAGATATAAAAACTCAAAAAATAGCTATAAAACTCATACATTAGCCACAGGAACCCAAAAATCAGCCACAAAAACCCAAAAATTAGCCATAAAACCCAGAAATTAGCCATAAAAACCCAAAAGTTAGCCATAAAACCCAAAAATTAGCCAAAAAAACTCGAAAATTAGCCATAAAAACTCAAGAATTAGCCACAAATCCCCAAAAATTTGCCATAAAAACTCAAAAATTAGCTGAAAAACCCAAAAATTAGCTAGAAAAACTCAAAAACTAGCCATAAAAACTCAAAAGTTAGCCACAGAAACCCAAAACTCAGCCACAAAAACCCAAAAATTAGCCATAAAAACTCAAAAATTAGCAGAAAAACCCAAAAATTAGCTGGAAAACCTAAGAAAATTAGCTAGAAAAACTCAAAAACTAGCCATAAAAACTCAAAAATTAGCCACAGGAACCCAAAAATCAGCCACAAAAACCCAAAAATTAGCCAGAAGATATTAGTCACAAAAACCCAAAAATTGTTAGAAAAATCCGAAAATTAGTTTTTATGGCTAATTTTTGAGTTCTTTCAGCTAATGTTTGAGTTTTCTAGCTAATTTTTGGGTTTTTATGGCTTATTGTTTGGGTTTTTCTAGCTAATTTTTGGGTTTTACAGCTATTTTGTGGATTTTTATAGTTTTTATAACTAGGAAAACTCTAAAGATTAGCTAGAAAAACTCAGAAATTAGCTAAAAAACCCAAAAGCCAGCTAAAAAAACTCAAAAATTTGCCACAAAACTCAAAAATTGATGGAAAAACTCAAAAATTAGCTACAAAAACTCAAAAATTAGCCATAAAAACTTAAAAATTAGCCATAAAAATTAGCCCAAAAATTTGCCATAAAACCCAAAAATAAGGCAGAAGAACTTGGAAATTAGCTAGAAAAACTCAGAAATTAGTCACAAAACCCAAAAATTCTTAGGAAAATCCAAAAATTAGCTATAAAAACTCAAAAAATAGCTATAAAATCTGAAAATTAGCCATAAAAACCCAAAAATTAGCCATAAAACCCAGAAACTAGCCAGAAGATCTCGAAAATTAGCCAGAAAAACTCAAAAATTTGCTAGAAAACCCAAAAATTAGATAGAAAAACTCGAAAAATAGCTATAAAACCCAAAAATTAGCTAGAAAAACCTAAAAATTAGCTGGAAAAACTCAAAAATTAGCCATAAAAACTCAAAAATTAGCCACAAAAACCCAAAAATTAGCCATAAAAACCCAAGAATTAGCTACAAGAACCCAAAAATTAGCCAGAACCTCGAAAATTAGCCATAAAAACTCAGAAATTAGCTCAAAAACTCAAAAATTAGCCAGAAGAACTCGAAAATTAGCCATCAAAACTCAGAAATTAGCCATAAAAACCCAAAAATTAGCTCTTCTAGCTAATGTTTAAGTTTTCTAGCTAATTTTTGGGTTTTTATGGCTTATTTTTTGGGATTTTCTAGCTAATTTTTGGGTTTTATAGCTATTTTTTGGGTTTTCATAGTTTTTATAACTAGGAAAACTCTAAAAATTAGCTAGAAAAACTCAGAAATTAGCCACAAGAACCAATAAATTGTTAGAAAAACCTAAAAATTATTTTTATAAACCCAAAATATAGCTATAAAACCCAAAAATTAGCTAAAAAAACTCGACAATTAGCTATAAAACCGAAATATTTGTTGAAAAAACTCAACAAATAGCAATAAAAATCCAAAAATTATCCATAAAAACCCAAATATTAGCCATAAAACCCAGAAATTAGCTACAAAATTTCAAAAATTAGCTAGAAAAACTCAGAAATCAGCCACAAAAACAAATTGTTGAAAAAAACCGAAAATTAGCTTCAAGAACTCAAAAATTGGCTAATAAACCCAAAAATTAGCCAGAAAAACAAAAAATTAGCTAGAAAAAACCCAAAAGTTATCTAGAATAACTCGGAAACCAGCCACAGAAACCCAAATATTAGCCATAAAAACCCAAAAATTAGCCATAAAACTCAAAAATTAGGCACAAAAACTCAAAAACTAGTCATAATAACCTAAAAATTAGACATAAAAACTCAACAATTAGCCATAAAAACTCAAAAATTAGCCACAAAAACTGAAAAATTAGTCATAAAAACCCACAAATTAGCCATAAAAACCAAAAAATTAGCCATAAAACCCAAAAATTGTTAGAAAAACCCAAAAATTAGCTATAAAAACTCAAAAAATAGCTATAAAACCCAGAAATTAGCTAGAAAAACTCAGAAATTAGCCATAAAAACTCGAAAATTAGCCATAAAACCCAAAATTTACCAAGAAAAACTCGAAAATTAGATAGAAAAATTCAAAAATTAGCTAGAAAAACTCAGAAATTAGCCACAAAAACCCAACAGTCAGCTAGAAAATCTCAGAAAATAGTCACAAAACCCAAAAATTGTTAGAAAAACCTGAAAATTAGATATAAAAACTCAAAAAATAGCTATAAAACTCATACATTAGCCACAGGAACCCAAAAATCAGCCACAAAAACCCAAATATTAGCCATAAAAACCCAAAAATTAGCCATAAAACTCAAAAATTAGCCACAAAATCTCAAAAATTAGCCATAAAAACCTAAAAATTAGACATAAAAACTCAACAATTAGCCATAAAAACTCGAAAATTAGCCACAAAAACTGAAAAAATAGCCATAAAAACCCACAAATTAGCCATAAAAACCAAAAAATTAGCCATAAAACCCAAAAATTGTTAGAAAAACCCAAAAATTAGCTATAAAAACTCAAAAAATAGCTATAAAACCCAGAAATTAGCTAGAAAAACTCAAAAATTAGCCATAAAAACTCAAGAATTAGCCATAAAACCCTAAATTTAGCAAGAAAAACTCGAAAATTAGCTAGAAAAATTCGAAAATTAGCCACAAAAACCCATAAATCGGCTAGAAAAACTCAAAATTTAGCCATAAAACCCGAACATTAGCTAGAAAAACTCAAGAATCAGGTAGAAAAACTTGGAAATCACAAAAACCCAAAAATAAGCCACAAAAACCTAAAAATTAGCCATAGAAACCCAAAAATTAGCTATAAAACCCACGAATTAGCTAGAAAAACTCAACAATTAGCCATATAAACTCAAAAATTAGCCACAAAAACTCAGAAATTAGCCATAAAAACCCAAAAATCAGCCGGGAAACTTGAACATTAGCTAGAAAAGTTCAGAAATTAGCTAGAAAAACTGGAAAATTAGCCATGGAAACCCAAAAATTAGCTATGAAATTCCAAAGATTAGCTATGAAACACATAAATTTTTGGGTTTTATAGCTATTTTTTGAGGTTTTATAGCTAATTTTTGGGTTTTTCTAGCAATTTTTGGGTTTTTATGGCTAATTTTTGAGTTCTTTCAGCTAATGTTTGAGTTTTCTAGCTAATTTTTGGGTTTTTATGGCTTATTTTTTGGGTTTGTCCAGCTAATTTTTGGGTTTTATAGCTATTTTGTGGATTTTTATAGTTTTTATAACTAGGAAAACTCTAAAGATTAGCCAGAAAAACTCAGAAATTAGCTAAAAAACCCAAAAGCCAGCTAAAAAACTCAAAAATTAGCCACAAAACTCAAAAATTGATAGAAAAACTCAAAAATTAGCTACAAAAACTTAAAAATTAGCCATGAAAATTAGCCCAAAAATTTGCCATAAAACCCAAAAATTAGGCAGAAGAACTTGAAAATTAGCAATGAAAACTCAAAAAATAGCTATAAAACCTAAAAATTAGCCATAAAAACCCAAAAATTAGCCATAAAACCCAGAAACTAGCCAGAAGAACTCGAAAATTAGCCATAAAAACCCAAAAATTAGCCAAAAAAATTTCAAAAATTAGCTAGAAAACCCAAAAATTAGATGGAAAAACTTGAAAATTGGCCATAAAAACTCGAAAATTGGCCATAAAAACTCGAAAATTAGCCATAGAAACCCAAAAATTAGCTATAAAACCCACAAATTAGCTAGAAAAACTCAACAATTAGCCATATAAACTAAAAAATTAGCCACAAAAACTCAGAAATTAGCCATAAAAAACCCAAAAATCAGCCGGGAAACTTAAACATTAGCTAGAAAAGTTCAGAAATTAGCTAGAAAAACTGGAAAATTAGCCATGAAAACCCAAAAATTAGCTATGAAATTCCAAAGATTAGCTATGAAACCCATAAATTTATGGGTTTTATAGCTATTTTTTGAGGTTTTATAGCTAATTTTTGGGTTTTTCTAGCAATTTTTGGGTTTTTATGGCTAATTTTTGAGTTCTTCTAGCTAATGTTTGAGTTTTCTAGCTAATTTTTGGGTTTTTATGGCTCATTTTTTGGGTTTTTTTAGCTAATTTTTGGGTTTTATAGCTATTTTTTGGGTTTTTATAGTTTTTATAACTAGGAAAACTCTAAAGATTAGCTAGAAAAACTCAGAAATTAGCTAAAAAACCCAAAAGCCAGCTAAAAAAACTCAAAAATTAGCCACAAAACTCAAAAATTGATAGAAAAACTAAAAAATTAGCTACAAAAACTCAAAAATTAGCCATAAAAACTTAAAAATTAGCCATAAAAATTAGCCCGAAAATTTGCCATAAAACCCGAAAATTAGGCAGAAGAACTTGAAAATTAGCTAGAAAAACTCAGAAATTAGCCACGAAAACCAATTGTTGGAAAAACCCAAAAATTAACTGGAAAAACCCAAGAATTAGCCATAGAAACCCAAAAATTAGCCATAAAAACCCAAAAATTAGCTAGAACACTTAAACATTAGCTAGAAAAACTCAAAAATTAGCCATAAAAACCCAAAAATTAGCTATAAAAATCCAAAGATTAGCTATAAAACCCATAAATTTTTGGGTTTTATAGCTACTTTTTGGGTTCTTATAGCTAATTTTTGGGTTTTTATAGCAATTTTCAGGTTTTTATGGCTAATTTTTGAGTTTTTCTAACTAATATCTAAGTTTTCTAGCTAATTATTGGGTTTCCATGGCTTATTTTTTGAGTTTTTCTATCTAAGTTTTGGGTGTTTCTAGCTAATTTTTGGATTTCATGGCTAAATTTTGAGTTTTTCTAGCTAATTTTTGAATTTTTCTGGCTAATTTTTGGGTTTTATAGCTATTCTTTGAGTTTTTATAGCTAGAAAAACTCAGAAATTAGCCACGAAAACCAATTGTTGGAAAAACCCAAAAATTAACTGGAAAAACCCAAGAATTAGCCATAGAAACCCAAAAATTAGCCATAAAAACCCAAAAATTAGCTAGAACACTTAAACATTAGCTAGAAAAACTCAAAAATTAGCCATACAAACCCAAAAATTAGCTATAAAAATCCAAAGATTAGCTATGAAACCCATAAATTTTTGGGTTTTATAGCTACTTTTTGGGTTCTTATAGCCAATTTTTGGGTTTTTATAGCAATTTTTAGGTTTTTATGGCTAATGTTTGAGTTTTTCTAACTAATATCTAAGTTTTCTAGCTAATTATTGGGTTTCCATGGCTTATTTTTTGAGTTTTTCTATCTAAGTTTTGGGTTTTCTAGCTAATTTTTGAGTTTTTCTGACTAATTTTTGGGTTTTTATGGCTAATTTTTGAGTTTCTCTACCTACTTTTTGGGTTTCTTAGCAATTTTTGGGTTTTTATAGCTAATTTTTGGGTGTTTCTAGCTAATTTTTGGATTTCATGGCTAAATTTTGAGTTTTTCTAGCTAATTTTTGAATTTTTCTGGCTAATTTTTGGGTTTTATAGCTATTCTTTGAGTTTTTATAGCTAGGAAAACTCTAAAAATTAGCAAGAAAAACTCAGAAATTAGCCACAAAAACCCAAAAATTGCTAGAAGAACTCGAAAATTAGCTAGAAAAACCCAAATATTAGCCATAAATCCCAAATATTGGCCATAAAACCCAAAAATTAGGTACAAAAACTCAGAAATTAGCTAGAAAAACTCAGAAATTAGCCACAAAAACCAATTGTTGGAAAAACCCAAAAATTAGCTTTAAGAACTCAAAAATTGGCTATAAAACCCAAAAATTAGCCAGAAAAACAAAAAATAAGCTAAGAAAACCCAAAAACTAGCTAGAAAAACTCGAAAACTAGCCACAGAAACCCAAAAATTAGCCATAAAAACCCAAAAATTAGCCATAAAACTCAAAGATTAGTCAGACAAACTCAACAATTAGCCATGAAAACTCACAAATTAGCCACAAAAACACGGAAATTAGCCATAAAAACTCAAAAATTAGCCATAAAAACCAAAAAATTAGCCATAAAACCCTAAAAATTGTTAGTAAAACCCAAAAGTTAGCCATAAAAACTCAAAAAATAGCTATAAAACCCAGAAATTAGCTAGAAAAATTCAAAAATTAGCCATAAAAACTCAAAAATTAGCTAGAATAATTCGAAAACTAGCCACAGAAACCCAAAAATTAGCCATAAAAACCCAAAAATTAGCCATAAAACTCAAAAATTAGCTAGAGAAACTCCAAAATTAGCCATGAAAACCCAAAAATTAGCCACAAAATCCCAGAAATTAGCTAGAAAAACTCATCAATTAGCCATAAAAACTCAAAAATTAGCCACAAAAACTCAAAAATTGTTAGAAAAACCCAAAAATTAGCTATAAAAACTCAAAAATTAGCCATAAAAACTCAGAAATTAGCCATAAAAACTCAAAAATTAGCCATAAAACCCAAAATTTACCAAGAAAAACTCGAAAATTTGCTAGAAAAATTCGAAAATTAGCTAGAAAAACTCAGAAATTAGCCACAAAAACCCAACAGTCAGCTAGAAAAACTCAGAAAATAGTCACAAAACCCAAAAATTGTTAGAAAAACTCAAAAATTAGATATAAAAACCCAAAAAATAGCTATAAAACTCATAAATTAGCTATAAAAACCCAAGAATTAGCTATACAACCCAAAAATTAGCTAGAAAACCTCAAAAATTAGGCATAAAAACACAAAAATTAACCATATAATCCGAAAATTAGCTAGAGAAACTCATAAATTAGCTAGAGACACTCAGAAATAAGCTAGAAAAACTCAAAAATTAGCCACAAAAACCCAAATATTGCTAGAAGACCCAAAAATCAGATAGAAAAATCGAAAAAATAAGCCATAAAAATCCAAAAAAATGAGCTAGAAAAACTCAGAAAATAGCCACAAAACCCAAAAATTGGTAAAAAAACCTAAAAATTAGCTATAAAAACTCGTAAAATAGCTATAAAACCCAAAAATTAGCCATAGAAACCCAAAAATTAGCCATAAAAACCCAAAAATTAGCCATAAAAACCCAAAAATTAGCTAGAACACTCAAACATTAGCTAGAAAAACTCGAAAATTAGCCATGAAAACCCAAAAATTAGCTATAAAATTCCAAAGATTAGCTATGAAACCCATAAATTTTTGGGTTTTATAGCTACTTTTTGGGTTTTTATAGCTAATTTTTGGGTTTTTATAGCAATTTTTGGGTTTTTATGGCTAATTTTTGAGTTTTTCTAACTAATGTTCAAGTTTTCTGGCTAATTTTCGGATTTTATGGCTAAAGTTTTAGTTTTTGCAGCTAATTTTTGAATTTTTCTGGCTAATTTTTGGGTTCAATAGCTATTCTTTGAGTTTTTATAGTTTCTATAGCTAGAAAAACTCTAAAAATTAGCTAGAAAAACTCAGAAATTAGCCACAAAAACCACTTGTTGGAAAAACCCAGAAATTAGCTTTAAAAACTCAAAAATTAGCCACAAAAACCCAAAAGTTAGCTACAAAAACCCAAAAATTAGCCACAAAATCGCAAAAATTAGCTATGAAACCCACAAATTAGCTAGGAAAACTCAAATATTAGCCATAAAAACTCAAAAATTAGCCATAAACCCAAAATTTACCAAGAAAAACTCGAAAATTAGATAGAAAAATTCAAAAATTAGCTAGAAAAACTCAGAAATTAGCCACAAAAACCCAACAGTCAGCTAGAAAATCTCAGAAAATAGTCACAAAACCCAAAAATTGTTAGAAAAACCTGAAAATTAGATATAAAAACTCAAAAAATAGCTATAAAACTCATACATTAGCCACAGGAACCCAAAAATCAGCCACAAAAACCCAAAAATTAGCCATAAAACCCAGAAATTAGCCATAAAAACCCAAAAGTTAGCCATAAAACCCAAAAATTAGCCAAAAAAACTCGAAAATTAGCCATAAAAACTCAAGAATTAGCCACAAATCCCCAAAAATTTGCCATAAAAACTCAAAAATTAGCTGAAAAACCCAAAAATTAGCTAGAAAAACTCAAAAACTAGCCATAAAAACTCAAAAATTAGCCACAGAAACCCAAAACTCAGCCACAAAAACCCAAAAATTAGCCATAAAAACTCAAAAATTAGCAGAAAAACCCAAAAATTAGCTGGAAAACCTAAGAAAATTAGCTAGAAAAACTCAAAAACTAGCCATAAAAACTCAAAAATTAGCCACAGGAACCCAAAAATCAGCCACAAAAACCCAAAAATTAGCCATAAAACCCAAAAATTAGCCAGAAGATATTAGTCACAAAAACCCAAAAATTGTTAGAAAAATCCGAAAATTAGTTTTTATGGCTAATTTTTGAGTTCTTTCAGCTAATGTTTGAGTTTTCTAGCTAATTTTTGGGTTTTTATGGCTTATTGTTTGGGTTTTTCTAGCTAATTTTTGGGTTTTATAGCTATTTTGTGGATTTTTATAGTTTTTATAACTAGGAAAACTCTAAAGATTAGCTAGAAAAACTCAGAAATTAGCTAAAAAACCCAAAAGCCAGCTAAAAAAACTCAAAAATTTGCCACAAAACTCAAAAATTGATGGAAAAACTCAAAAATTAGCTACAAAAACTCAAAAATTAGCCATAAAAACTTAAAAATTAGCCATAAAAATTAGCCCAAAAATTTGCCATAAAACCCAAAAATAAGGCAGAAGAACTTGGAAATTAGCTAGAAAAACTCAGAAATTAGTCACAAAACCCAAAAATTCTTAGGAAAATCCAAAAATTAGCTATAAAAACTCAAAAAATAGCTATAAAATCTGAAAATTAGCCATAAAAACCCAAAAATTAGCCATAAAACCCAGAAACTAGCCAGAAGATCTCGAAAATTAGCCAGAAAAACTCAAAAATTTGCTAGAAAACCCAAAAATTAGATAGAAAAACTCGAAAAATAGCTATAAAACCCAAAAATTAGCTAGAAAAACCTAAAAATTAGCTGGAAAAACTCAAAAATTAGCCATAAAAACTCAAAAATTAGCCACAAAAACCCAAAAATTAGCCATAAAAACCCAAGAATTAGCTACAAGAACCCAAAAATTAGCCAGAACCTCGAAAATTAGCCATAAAAACTCAGAAATTAGCTCAAAAACTCAAAAATTAGCCAGAAGAACTCGAAAATTAGCCATCAAAACTCAGAAATTAGCCATAAAAACCCAAAAATTAGCTCTTCTAGCTAATGTTTAAGTTTTCTAGCTAATTTTTGGGTTTTTATGGCTTATTTTTTGGGATTTTCTAGCTAATTTTTGGGTTTTATAGCTATTTTTTGGGTTTTCATAGTTTTTATAACTAGGAAAACTCTAAAAATTAGCTAGAAAAACTCAGAAATTAGCCACAAGAACCAATAAATTGTTAGAAAAACCTAAAAATTATTTTTATAAACCCAAAATATAGCTATAAAACCCAAAAATTAGCTAAAAAAACTCGACAATTAGCTATAAAACCGAAATATTTGTTGAAAAAACTCAACAAATAGCAATAAAAATCCAAAAATTATCCATAAAAACCCAAATATTAGCCATAAAACCCAGAAATTAGCTACAAAATTTCAAAAATTAGCTAGAAAAACTCAGAAATCAGCCACAAAAACAAATTGTTGAAAAAAACCGAAAATTAGCTTCAAGAACTCAAAAATTGGCTAATAAACCCAAAAATTAGCCAGAAAAACAAAAAATTAGCTAGAAAAAACCCAAAAGTTATGTAGAATAACTCGGAAACCAGCCACAGAAACCCAAATATTAGCCATAAAAACCCAAAAATTAGCCATAAAACTCAAAAATTAGGCACAAAAACTCAAAAACTAGTCATAATAACCTAAAAATTAGACATAAAAACTCAACAATTAGCCATAAAAACTCAAAAATTAGCCACAAAAACTGAAAAATTAGCCATAAAAACCCACAAATTAGCCATAAAAACCAAAAAATTAGCCATAAAACCCAAAAATTGTTAGAAAAACCCAAAAATTAGCTATAAAAACTCAAAAAATAGCTATAAAACCCAGAAATTAGCTAGAAAAACTCAGAAATTAGCCATAAAAACTCGAAAATTAGCCATAAAACCCAAAATTTACCAAGAAAAACTCGAAAATTAGATAGAAAAATTCAAAAATTAGCTAGAAAAACTCAGAAATTAGCCACAAAAACCCAACAGTCAGCTAGAAAATCTCAGAAAATAGTCACAAAACCCAAAAATTGTTAGAAAAACCTGAAAATTAGATATAAAAACTCAAAAAATAGCTATAAAACTCATACATTAGCCACAGGAACCCAAAAATCAGCCACAAAAACCCAAATATTAGCCATAAAAACCCAAAAATTAGCCATAAAACTCAAAAATTAGCCACAAAATCTCAAAAATTAGCCATAAAAACCTAAAAATTAGACATAAAAACTCAACAATTAGCCATAAAAACTCGAAAATTAGCCACAAAAACTGAAAAAATAGCCATAAAAACCCACAAATTAGCCATAAAAACCAAAAAATTAGCCATAAAACCCAAAAATTGTTAGAAAAACCCAAAAATTAGCTATAAAAACTCAAAAAATAGCTATAAAACCCAGAAATTAGCTAGAAAAACTCAAAAATTAGCCATAAAAACTCAAGAATTAGCCATAAAATCCTAAATTTAGCAAGAAAAACTCGAAAATTAGCTAGAAAAATTCGAAAATTAGCCACAAAAACCCATAAATCGGCTAGAAAAACTCAAAATTTAGCCATAAAACCCGAACATTAGCTAGAAAAACTCAAGAATCAGGTAGAAAAACTTGGAAATCACAAAAACCCAAAAATAAGCCACAAAAACCTAAAAATTAGCCATGGAAACCCAAAAATTAGCTATAAAACCCACGAATTAGCTAGAAAAACTCAACAATTAGCCATATAAACTCAAAAATTAGCCACAAAAACTCAGAAATTAGCCATAAAAACCCAAAAATCAGCCGGGAAACTTGAACATTAGCTAGAAAAGTTCAGAAATTAGCTAGAAAAACTGGAAAATTAGCCATGGAAACCCAAAAATTAGCTATGAAATTCCAAAGATTAGCTATGAAACACATAAATTTTTGGGTTTTATAGCTATTTTTTGAGGTTTTATAGCTAATTTTTGGGTTTTTCTAGCAATTTTTGGGTTTTTATGGCTAATTTTTGAGTTCTTTCAGCTAATGTTTGAGTTTTCTAGCTAATTTTTGGGTTTTTATGGCTTATTTTTTGGGTTTGTCCAGCTAATTTTTGGGTTTTATAGCTATTTTGTGGATTTTTATAGTTTTTATAACTAGGAAAACTCTAAAGATTAGCCAGAAAAACTCAGAAATTAGCTAAAAAACCCAAAAGCCAGCTAAAAAACTCAAAAATTAGCCACAAAACTCAAAAATTGATAGAAAAACTCAAAAATTAGCTACAAAAACTTAAAAATTAGCCATGAAAATTAGCCCAAAAATTTGCCATAAAACCCAAAAATTAGGCAGAAGAACTTGAAAATTAGCAATGAAAACTCAAAAAATAGCTATAAAACCTAAAAATTAGCCATAAAAACCCAAAAATTAGCCATAAAACCCAGAAACTAGCCAGAAGAACTCGAAAATTAGCCATAAAAACCCAAAAATTAGCCAAAAAAATTTCAAAAATTAGCTAGAAAACCCAAAAATTAGATGGAAAAACTTGAAAATTGGCCATAAAAACTCGAAAATTGGCCATAAAAACTCGAAAATTAGCCATAGAAACCCAAAAATTAGCTATAAAACCCACAAATTAGCTAGAAAAACTCAACAATTAGCCATATAAACTCAAAAATTAGCCACAAAAACTCAGAAATTAGCCATAAAAAACCCAAAAATCAGCCGGGAAACTTAAACATTAGCTAGAAAAGTTCAGAAATTAGCTAGAAAAACTGGAAAATTAGCCATGAAAACCCAAAAATTAGCTATTTATGGGTTTCATAGCTATTTTTTGAGGTTTTATAGCTAATTTTTGGGTTTTTCTAGCAATTTTTGGGTTTTTATGGCTAATTTTTGAGTTCTTCTAGCTAATGTTTGAGTTTTCTAGCTAATTTTTGGGTTTTTATGGCTCATTTTTTGGGTTTTTTTAGCTAATTTTTGGGTTTTATAGCTATTTTTTGGGTTTTTATAGTTTTTATAACTAGGAAAACTCTAAAGATTAGCTAGAAAAACTCAGAAATTAGCTAAAAAACCCAAAAGCCAGCTAAAAAAACTCAAAAATTAGCCACAAAACTCAAAAATTGATAGAAAAACTAAAAAATTAGCTACAAAAACTCAAAAATTAGCCATAAAAACTTAAAAATTAGCCATAAAAATTAGCCCGAAAATTTGCCATAAAACCCAAAAATTAGGCAGAAGAACTTGAAAATTAGCTAGAAAAACTCAGAAATTAGCCACGAAAACCAATTGTTGGAAAAACCCAAAAATTAACTGGAAAAACCCAAGAATTAGCCATAGAAACCCAAAAATTAGCCATAAAAACCCAAAAATTAGCTAGAACACTTAAACATTAGCTAGAAAAACTCAAAAATTAGCCATAAAAACCCAAAAATTAGCTATAAAAATCCAAAGATTAGCTATAAAACCCATAAATTTTTGGGTTTTATAGCTACTTTTTGGGTTCTTATAGCTAATTTTTGGGTTTTTATAGCAATTTTCAGGTTTTTATGGCTAATTTTTGAGTTTTTCTAACTAATATCTAAGTTTTCTAGCTAATTATTGGGTTTCCATGGCTTATTTTTTGAGTTTTTCTATCTAAGTTTTGGGTGTTTCTAGCTAATTTTTGGATTTCATGGCTAAATTTTGAGTTTTTCTAGCTAATTTTTGAATTTTTCTGGCTAATTTTTGGGTTTTATAGCTATTCTTTGAGTTTTTATAGCTAGAAAAACTCAGAAATTAGCCACAAAAACCCAAAAATTGCTAGAAGAACTCGAAAATTAGCTAGAAAAACCCAAATATTAGCCATAAATCCCAAATATTAGCCATAAAACCCAAAAATTAGGTACACAAACTCAGAAATTACCTGGAAAAACTCAGAAATTAGCCACAAAAACCAATTGTTGGAAAAACCCAAAAATTAGCTTTAAGAACTCAAAGATTGGCTATAAAACCCAAAAATTAGCCAGAAAAACAAAAAATAAGCTAAGAAAACCCAAAAACTAGCTAGAAAAAGTCGAAAACTAGCCACAGAAACCCAAAAATTAGCCATAAAAACTCAAAAATTAGCCATAAAACTCAAAGATTAGTTAGACAAACTCAACAATTAGCCATGAAAACTCACAAATTAGCCACAAAAACTCGAAAATTAGCCATAAAAACTCAAAAATTAGCCATAAAAACCAAAAAATTAGCTATAAAAACCAAAAAATTGTTAGTAAAACCCAAAAGTTAGCCATAAAAACTCAAAAAATAGCTATAAAACCCAGAAATTAGCTAGAAAAACTCAAAAATTAGCCATAAAAACTCAAAAATTAGCTAGAATAATTCGAAAACTAGCCACAGAAACCCAAAAATTAGCCAGAAAAACCCAAAAATTAGCCATAAAACTCAAAAATTAGCTAGAAAAACTCAAAAATTAGCCATGAAAACCCAAAAATTAGCCACAAATTCCCACAAATTAGCTAGAAAAACTCAACAATTAGCCATAAAAACTCAAAAATAAGCCACAAAAACTCAAAAATTGTTAGAAAAACCCAAAAATTAGCTATAAAAACTCAAAATTAGCCATAAAAACTCAGAAATTAGCCATAAAAACTCAAAAATTAGCCATAAAACCCAAAATTTACCAAGAAAAACTCGAAAATTAGCTAGAAAAATTCGAAAATTAGCTAGAAAAACTCAGAAATTAGCCACAAAAACCCAACAGTCAGCTAGAAAAACTCAGAAAATAGTCACAAAACCCAAAAATTGTTCGAAAAACTCAAAAATTAGATATAAAAACTCAAAAAATAGCTATAAAACTCATAAATTAGCTATAAAAACCCAAGAATTAGCTATACAACCCAAAAATTAGCTAGAAAACCTCAAAAATTAGGCATAAAAACACAAAAATTAGCCATATAATCCGAAAATTAGCTAGAAAAACTCATAAATTAGCTAGAGACACTCAGAAATTAGCTAGAAAAACTCAAAAATTAGCCACAAAAACCCATAAATTGGCTAGAAAAACTCAAAATTTAGCCATAAATCCCAAACATTAGCTAGAAAAACTCAAGAATCAGGTAGATAAACTTGGAAATTAGCCACATAAACCCAAAAATTGCTAGAAAAACCCATCAATTAGCTAGAAAAACCCAAAAATTCCTAGAAAACCAAAAAATTTGCTCGATAAACCCAGAAATTAGCCATTAAAACCTAAAAATTAGCCAGAAAAACTCAAAAATTAGCCACAAAAACCCAAATATTGCTAGAAAACCCAAAAATCAGATAGAAAAATCGAAAAAATAAGCCATAAAAATCCAAAAAAATGAGCTAGAAAAACTCAGAAAATAGCCACAAAACCCAAAAATTGGTAAAAAAACCTAAAAATTAGCTATAAAAACTCGTAAAATAGCTATAAAACCCAAAAATTAGCCATATAAACCCAAAAATTAGCCATAAAATCCCAAAAATTAGCCATAAAGCCCCAAAAATTAGCTAGAACACTTAAACATTAGCTAGAAAAACTCAGAAATTAGCCACAAAAACCCAAAAATTGCTAGAAGAACCCGAAAATCAGCTAGAAAAACCGAAAAATTAGCCATAAAACCCAGAAATTAGCTACAAAACTCAGAAATTAGATATAAAAACTCAGAACATAGCTATAAAACTCATAAATTAGCTATAAAAACCCAAGAATTAGCTATACAACCCAAATATTAGCTAGAAAACCTCAAAAATTAGCCATAAAAACCCAAAAATTAGCCATAAAATCCGAAAATTAGCTAGAGAAACTCATAAATTAGCTAGAGACACTCAGAAATTAGCTAGAAAAACTCAAAATTAGCCACAAAAACCCATAAATTGGCTAGAAAAACTCAAAATTTAGCCATAAAACCCAAACATTAGCTAGAAAAACTCAAGAATCAGGTAGAATAACTCGAAAACTAGCCACATAAACCCAAAAATTTGTAGAAAAACCTAAAAATTAGCTATAAAAACTCGTAAAATAGCTATAAACCCCAAAAATTAGGCATAGAATCCCAAAAATTAGCCATAAAATCCCAAAAATTAGCCATAAAGCCCCAAAAATTAGCTAGAACACTTAAACATTAGCTAGAAAAACTCAAAAATTAGCCATGGAAACCCAAAAATTAGCTATAAAATTCCATAGATTAGCTATGAAACCCATAAATTTTTGGGTTTTATAGCTACTTTTTGGGTTTTTATAGCTAATTTTTGAATTTTTCCGGCTAGTTTTTGGGTTTAATAGC
Organism: Diorhabda sublineata; assembly: GCF_026230105.1. Classification (NCBI taxonomy): domain Eukaryota; kingdom Metazoa; phylum Arthropoda; class Insecta; order Coleoptera; family Chrysomelidae; genus Diorhabda; species Diorhabda sublineata. The sequence continues at coordinate 23,273,270 of NC_079483.1, read as the reverse complement.
TATTCTTTGAGTTTTTATAGTTTCTATGGCTAGAAAAACTCTAAAAATTAGCTGAAAAAACTCAGAAATTAGCGACAAAAACCCAAAAATTGCTAGAAGAACCTTAAAATTAGATAGAAAAACCTAAAAATTAGCCATAAAACCCAAATATTAGCCATGAAACCCAGAAATTTGCTACAAAACTCAGAAATTAGCAAGAAATACTCAGAAATTAGCCACAAAAACCAATTTTTGGAAAAACCCAGAAATTAGCTTTAAGAACTCAAAAATTGGCTATAAAACCCAAAACTTAGCCAGAAAAACAAAAAATAAGCTAAAACAAACCCAAAAATTAGCTAGAATAACTCGAAAACTAGCCATAAAAACCCAAAAATTAGCCATAAAACTCAAAATTTACCAAGGAAAACTCGAAAATTAGCTAGAAAAATTCGAAAATTAGCTAGAAAAACTCAGAAATTAGCCACAAAACCCAAAAATTCTTAGAAAAACCCAAAAATTAGATATAAAAACTCAAAAATTAGCCATAAAAACCCAAAAATTAGACATAAAATCCGAAAATTAGATAGAGAAACTCATAAATTAGCTAGAGACACTCAGAAATTGGCTAGAAAAACTCAAAATTTAGCCATAGGACCCAAACATTAGCTAGAAAAACTCAAGAATCAGAAAACCCAAAAATTAGCCATAAAACCCAAATATTAGCCATGAAACCCAGAAATTAGCTACAAAACTCAGAAATTAGATATAAAAACTCAGAACATAGCTATAAAACTCATAAATTAGCTATAAAAACCCAAGAATTAGCTATACAACCCAAATATTAGCTAGAAAACCTCAAAAATTAGCCATAAAAACCCAAAAATTAGCCATAAAATCCGAAAATTAGCTAGAGAAACTCATAAATTAGCTAGAGACACTCAGAAATTAGCTAGAAAAACTCAAAATTAGCCACAAAAACCCATAAATTGGCTAGAAAAACTCAAAATTTAGCCATAAAACCCAAACATTAGCTAGAAAAACTCAAGAATCAGGTAGAATAACTCGAAAACTAGCCACATAAACCCAAAAATCAGATAGAAAAACCCGAAAAATAAGCCATAAAAACCCAAAAATTAGCTAGAAAAACTCAGAAATTAGCCACAAAACCCAAAAATTTGTAGAAAAACCTAAAAATTAGCTATAAAAACTCGTAAAATAACTATAAAACCCAAAAATTAGCCATAGAATCCCAAAAATTAGCCATAAAATCCCAAAAATTAGCTATAAAGCCCCAAAAATTAGCTAGAACACTTAAACATTAGCTAGAAAAACTCAAAAATTAGCCATGGAAACCCAAAAATTAGCTATAAAATTCCAAAGATTAGCTATGAAACCCATAAATTTTTGGGTTTTATAGCTACTTTTTGGGTTTTTATAGCTAATTTTTGAATTTTTCCGGCTAGTTTTTGGGTTTAATAGCTATTCTTTGAGTTTTTATAGTTTCTATGGCTAGAAAAACTCTAAAAATTAGCTGAAAAAACTCAGAAATTAGCGACAAAAACCCAAAAATTGCTAGAAGAACCTTAAAATTAGATAGAAAAACCTAAAAATTAGCCATAAAACCCAAATATTAGCCATGAAACCCAGAAATTTGCTACAAAACTCAGAAATTAGCAAGAAATACTCAGAAATTAGCCACAAAAACCAATTTTTGGAAAAACCCAGAAATTAGCTTTAAGAACTCAAAAATTGGCTATAAAACCCAAAACTTAGCCAGAAAAACAAAAAATAAGCTAAAACAAACCCAAAAATTAGCTAGAATAACTCGAAAACTAGCCACATAAACCCAAAAATCAGATAGAAAAACCCGAAAAATAAGCCATAAAAACCCAAAAATTAGCTAGAAAAACTCAGAAATTAGCCACAAAACCCAAAAATTTGTAGAAAAACCTAAAAATTAGCTATAAAAACTCGTAAAATATCTATAAACCCCAAAAATTAGGCATAGAATCCCAAAAATTAGCCATAAAATCCCAAAAATTAGCCATAAAGCCCCAAAAATTAGCTAGAACACTTAAACATTAGCTAGAAAAACTCAAAAATTAGCCATGGAAACCCAAAAATTAGCTATAAAATTCCATAGATTAGCTATGAAACCCATAAATTTTTGGGTTTTATAGCTACTTTTTGGGTTTTTATAGCTAATTTTTGAATTTTTCCGGCTAGTTTTTGGGTTTAATAGCTATTCTTTGAGTTTTTATAGTTTCTATGGCTAGAAAAACTCTAAAAATTAGCTGAAAAAACTCAGAAATTAGCGACAAAAACCCAAAAATTGCTAGAAGAACCTTAAAATTAGATAGAAAAACCTAAAAATTAGCCATAAAACCCAAATATTAGCCATGAAACCCAGAAATTTGCTACAAAACTCAGAAATTAGCAAGAAATACTCAGAAATTAGCCACAAAAACCAATTTTTGGAAAAACCCAGAAATTAGCTTTAAGAACTCAAAAATTGGCTATAAAACCCAAAACTTAGCCAGAAAAACAAAAAATAAGCTAAAACAAACCCAAAAATTAGCTAGAATAACTCGAAAACTAGCCATAAAAACCCAAAAATTAGCCATAAAACTCAAAATTTACCAAGGAAAACTCGAAAATTAGCTAGAAAAATTCGAAAATTAGCTAGAAAAACTCAGAAATTAGCCACAAAACCCAAAAATTGTTAGAAAAACCCAAAAATTAGATATAAAAACTCAAAAATTAGCCATAAAAACCCAAAAATTAGACATAAAATCCGAAAATTAGATAGAGAAACTCATAAATTAGCTAGAGACACTCAGAAATTGGCTAGAAAAACTCAAAATTTAGCCATAGGACCCAAACATTAGCTAGAAAAACTCAAGAATCAGAAAACCCAAAAATTAGCCATAAAACCCAAATATTAGCCATGAAACCCAGAAATTAGCTACAAAACTCAGAAATTAGGTAGAAAAACTCAGAAATTAGCCACAAAAACCAATTGTTGGAAAAACCCAGAAATTAGCTTTAAGAACTCAAAAATTGGCTATAAAACCCAAAACTTAGCCAGAAAAACAAAAAATAAGCTAAAAAAACCCAAAAATTAGCTAGAATAACTCGAAAACTAGCCATAAAAACCCAAAAATTAGCCATAAAACTCAAAATTAGCTAGAGAAACTCAACAATTAGCCATAAAAACTCAAAAATTAGCCACAAAAACTCAAAAATTAGCCATAAAAACTCAAAAATTAGCCACAAAAACTCAAAAATTAGACATAAAAACCCACAAATCAGCCATAAAAACCAAAAAATTAGCCATAAAACCCTAAAAATTGTTAGCAAATCCCAACAGTTAGCTATAAAAACTCAAAAAATAGCTATAAAACCCAGAAATTAGCTAGGAAAACTCAAAAATTAGCCATAAAAACTCAAAAATTAGTTATTAAACCAAAAAATTTAGCAAGAAAAACTCGAAAATTAGTTAGAAAAACTGAGAAGTTGGCCACAAAAACCCAACAGTCAGCTAGAAAAACTCAGAAATTAGTCACAAAACCCAAAAATTGTTAGAAAAACCCAAAAATTAGCTATAAAAACTCAAAAAATAGCTATAAAACTCATAAATTAGCTATAAAACCTCAAAAATTAGCTAGAGGAACTCATAAATTAGCTAGAGAAACTCAGAAATTAGCTAGAAAAACTCAAAAATCAGCCATAAAAACTCAAAAATTATCTAGAATAACTCGAAAACTAGCCACAGAAACCCAAAAATTAGCCGTAAAAACCCAAAAATTAGCAATAAAACTCAAAAATTAGCTAGAGAAACTCAACAATTAGCCATAAGAACTCAAAAATTAGTCACAAAAACTCAAAAATTAGCCATAAAAATCAAAAAATTAGCCATGAAACCCAAAAATTATTAGAAAAACCCAAAAGTTAGATATAAAAACTCAAAAATTAGCCATAAAAACTCAAAAATTAGCCATAAAACCTCAAAAATTAGCCATAAAAACTCAAAAATTAGCCATAAAACCCAAAATTTACCAAGAAAAACACGAAAATTAGCTAGAAAAATTCGAAAATTAGCTAGAAAAACTCATAGATTAGTCACAAAAACCCAACAGTCAGCTAGAAAAACTCAGAAAATAGTTACAAAACCCAAAAATTGTTAGAAAAACCTAAAAATTAGATATAAAAACTCAAAAAATAGCTATAAAACTCATAAATTAGCTATAAAAACCCAAGAATTAGCTATAAAACCCAAAAATTAGCTAGAAAACCTCAAAAATTAGCCATAAAAACCCAAAAATTAGCCATAAAATCCGAAAATTAGCTAGAGAAACTCATAAATTAGCTAGAGACACTCAGAAATTAGCTAGAAAAACTCAAAATTAGCCACAAAAACCCATAAATTGGCTAGAAAAACTCAAAATTTAGCCATAAAACCCAAACATTAGCTAGAAAAACTCAAGAATCAGGTAGATAAACTTGGAAATTAGCCACATAAACCCAAAAATTGCTAGAAAAACCCATCAATTAGCTATAAAAACCCAAAAATTAGCCAGAAAAACAAAACATTAGCTAAAAAAACCCAAAAATCAGCTAGAAAAACTCAAAAACTAGCCACATAAACCCAAAAATTAGCCATAAAAAATCAACAATTAGCCATACAAACTCAAAAATTAGCCACAGAAACTCAATAATTAGCCATAAAACTCAAAAATTAGCCACAAAAACCCAAAAGTTAGCTACAAAAACCCAAAAATTAGCCACAAAATCCCAAAAATTAGCTATAAAACCCACAAATTAGCTAGGAAAACTCAACAATTAGCCATGAGAACGAAAAAATTTGCCACAAAAACTCAAAAATTAGCCATAAAAACCCACAAATTAGCCATAAAAATCAAAAAATTAGCCATGAAACCCAGAAATTGTTAGAAAAACCCAAAAATTAGCTATAAAAACTCAAAAATTAGCCATAAAAACTCAAAAATTAGCCACAAAAACTCAAAAATTAGCCATAAAAACCCACAAATTAGCCATAAAAATCAAAAAATTAGCCATGAAACCCAAAAATTGTTAGAAAAACCCAAAAATTAGCTATAAAAACTCAAAAATTAGCCATAAAAACTCAAAAATTAGCCATAAAAACTCAAAAATTAGCCATAAAAACTCAAAAATTAGCCATAAAAACTCAAAAATTAGCCATAAAACACAAAAATTACCAAGAAAAACTCGAAAGTTAGCTAGAAAAATTCGAAAATAAGCTAGAAAAACTCAGAAATTAGTCACAAAAATCCAACAGTCAGCTAGAAAAACTCAGAAAATAGTCACAAAACCCAAAAATTGTTAGAAAAACATAAAAATTAGATATAAAAACTCAAAAAATAGCTATAAAACTCATAAATTAGCTATAAAAACCCAAGAATTAGCTATACAACCCAACAATTAGCTAGAAACCCTCAAAAATTAGCCATAAAACCCAAAAATTAGCCATAAAATCCGAAAATTAGCTAGAGAAACTCATAAAATAGCTAGAGACACTCAGAAATTAGCTAGAAAAACTCAAAATTAGCCTCAAAACCCCATAAATTGGCTAGAAAAACTCAAAATTTAGCCATAAAACCCAAACATTAGCTAGAAAAACTCAAGATTCAGGTAGATAAACTTGGAAATTAGCCACATAAACCCAAAAATTGCTACTAAAACCCATCAATTAGCTATAAAAACCCAAAAATTAGCCATAAAAACTCAACAATTAGCCATACAAACTCAAAAATTAGCCACAGAAACTCAATAATTAGCCATAAAACTCAAAAATTAGCCACAAAAACCCAAAAGTTAGCTACAAAAACCCAAAAATTAGCCACAAAATCCCAAAAATTAGCTATAAAACCCACAAATTAGCTAGGAAAATTCAACAATTAGCCATAAGAACGAAAAAATTTGCCACAAAAACTCAAAAATTAGCCATAAAAACCCACAAATTAGCCATAAAAATCAAAAAATTAGCCATGAAACCCAGAAATTGTTAGAAAAACCCAAAAATTAGCTATAAAAACTCAAAAATTAGCCATAAAAACTCAAAAATTAGCCATAAAAACTCAAAAATTAGCCATAAAAACTCAAAAATTAGCCATAAAACCCAAAATTTACCAAGAAAAACTCGAAAATTAGCTAGAAAAATTCGAAAATTAGCTAGAAAAACTCAGAAATTAGTCACAAAAATCCAACAGTCAGCTAGAAAAACTAAGAAAATAGTCACAAAACCCAAAAATTGTTAGAAAAACCTAAAAATTAGATATAAAAACTCAAAAAATAGCTATAAAACTCATAAATTAGCTATAAAAACCCAAGAATTAGCTATACAACCCAAAAATTAGCTAGAAAACCTCAGAAATTAGCCATAAAAACCCAAAAATTAGCCATAAAATCCGAAAATTAGCTAGAGAAACTCATAAATTAGCTAGAGACACTCAGAAATTAGCTAGAAAAACTCAAAATTAGCCACAGAAACCCATAAATTGCTAGAAAAAACCATCAATTAGCTATAAAAACCCAAAAATTAGCCAGAAAAACTCAAAAATTAGCCACAAAAACCCAAAAATTGCTAGAAAATTCAAAAATCAGATAGAAAAACCCAAAAAATAAGCCTTAAAAACCCAAAAATTAGCTAGAAAAACTCAGAAATTTGCCACAAAACCCAAAAATTTGTAGAAAAACCTGAAAATTAGCTATAACAACTCGTAAAATAGCTATAAAACCCAAAAATTAGCCATAGAAACTCAAAATTTAGCCATAAAACCCAAACATTAGCTAGAAAAACTCAAGAATCAGGTAGAATAACTCGAAAACTAGCCACATAAACCCAAAAATCAGATAGAAAAACCCGAAAAATAAGCCATAAAAACCCAAAAATTAGCTAGAAAAACTCAGAAATTAGCCACAAAACCCAAAAATTTGTAGAAAAACCTAAAAATTAGCTATAAAAACTCGTAAAATAGCTATAAAACCCAAAAATTAGCCATAGAATCCCAAAAATTAGCCATAAAATCCCAAAAATTAGCCATAAAGCCCCAAAAATTAGCTAGAACACTTAAACATTAGCTAGAAAAACTCAAAAATTAGCCATGGAAACCCAAAAATTAGCTATAAAATTCCAAAGATTAGCTATGAAACCCATAAATTTTTGGGTTTTATAGCTACTTTTTGGGTTTTTATAGCTAATTTTTGAATTTTTCTGACTAGTTTTTGGGTTTAATAGCTATTCTTTGAGTTTTTATAGATTCTATGGCTAGAAAAACTCTAAAAATTAGCTGAAAAAACTCAGAAATTAGCGACAAAAACCCAGAAATTGCTAGAAGAACTTTGAAATTAGCTAGAAAAACCCAAAAATTAGCCATAAAACCCAAATATTAGCCATGAAACCCAGAAATTAGCTACAAAACTCAGAAATTAGCTAGAAAAACTCAGAAATTAGCCACAAAACCAATTGTTGGGAAAACCCAGAAATTAGCTTTAAGAACTCAAAAATTGGCTATAAAACCCAAAAATTAGCCAGAAAAACAAAAAATAAGCTAAAAAAACCCAAAAATTAGCTATAATAACTCGAAAACTAGCCATAAAAACCCAAAAATTAGCCATAAAACTCAAAATTAGCTAGAGAAACTCAACAATTAGCCATCAAAACTCAGAAATTAACCACAAAAACTCAAAAATTAGCCATAAAAACTCAAAAATTAGCCACAAAAACTCAAAAATTAGACATAAAAACCCACAAATTAGCCATAAAAACCAAAAAATTAGCCATAAAATCCGAAAATTAGCTAGAGAAACTCATAAATTAGCTAGAAAAACTCAAGTATTAGCCACAAAAACCCATAAATTGGCTAGAAAAACTCAAAATTTAGCCATAAAACCCAAACATTAACTAGAAAAACTCAAGAATCAGGTAGATAAACTTGGAAATTAGCCATATAAACCCAAAAATTAGCCAGAAAAACTCAACAATTAGCCACAAAAACCCAAAAATTGCTAGAAAACCCAAAAATCAGATAGAAAAATCCAGAAAATAAGCCACAGAAACCCAAAAATTAGCCATAAAAACCCAAAAATTAGCCATAAAACTCAAAGATTAGCTAGAGAAACTCAACAATTAGCCATAAAAACTCAAAAATTAGCCACAAAAACTCAAAAATTAGCCACAAAAACTCAAAAATTACACATAAAAACCCAAAAATTAGCCATAAAAACCAAAAAAATTAGCCATAAAAACCAAAAAAATTAGCCATAAAACCCTAAAAATTGTTAGAAAAACTCAAAAGTTAGCTATAAAAACTCAAAAATTAGCTATAAAACACACAAATTAGCTAAAAAAACTCAAAAATTAGCCACAAAAACTCAAAAATTAGCCATAAAAACCCACAAATTAGCCATAAAAACCAAAAAATTAGCCATAAAACCCAAAAATTGTTAGAAAAACCCAAAAATTAGCTATAAAAACCCAAAAATTGCTGACTTAACCCAAAAATTAGCCATAAAACCCAAAAATTAGCTACAAAAACTCAGAAATTAGCTAGAAAAGCTCAGAAATTAGCCACAAAAACCAATAAATTGTTAGAAAAACCCAAAAATTAGCTATAAAAACCCAAAAATTAGCCATAAAAACCCAAATATTAGCCATAAAACCAAAAAATTAGCTACAAAAACTCAGAAATTAGCTAGAAAAACTCAGAAATTAGCCACAAAAACCAATAAATTGTTAGAAAAATTGGCTATAAAACCAAAAAATTAGCCAAAAATACAAAAAATTAGCTGAAAAAACCAAAAAATTAGCTAGAATAACTAGAAAACTAGCCACAGAAACCCAAAAATTAGCCATAAATATCCAAAAATTAGCCATAAATACCCAAAAATTAGGCATAAAACTCAAAAATTAGCTACAAAAACTTAGAAATTAGCTAGAAAAACTCAGAAATTAGCCACAAAAACCAATTGTTAGAAAAACCCAAAAATTAGCTTTAAGAACTCAAAAATTGGCTATAAAACCCAAAAATTAGCCAGAAAAACAAAAAATTAGCTAAAAAACCCAAAAATTAGGTAGAATAACTCGAAAACTAGCCACAGAAACCCAAAATTAGCCATAAAAACCCAAAAATTAGCCATAAAACTCAAAAATTAGCTAGAGAAACTGTTGAGAATTGATCAATTGACAGCTGACCCGAACCCAACCCAACCTTGACCCTATCCTACTTCACACTATACTTTTGTTTTATATAGAGTCAAAGTTGGTAATTATGTATTCTAATGTATTCTGATTTTATTAAAAATTAGTAGACGATAAGCACCTTTTGACAGTTTCATGTAATAGTGACACAAGCGAAAAGAAAGGCGAAAGAGAAACGTGCTCTGAAATTGTTATTCCGTTATTATTATTTATTTGAACGCACTTTGAAATCCTGTTCAATAAATCGAACATTGATCAAGATTGGACTCAATTTATTTGCAACTACAAACCCAAAACCCACTGTAAATGAAACAACAGGTTATGGGCCCAGGGCAGCTGTAAAAGGGTTTTGTTGTAAATAAAGCCAGGAAAGCCACGGCGAAGTCCAGAAAGCAGTTCAAAACGTCAGTCAGGCACGAAGTCAGACGACCACATCCGGCTCGCACAGCAAGTCAACGTTGAACAACGCACACGCAAGTCGTTTTAAGTCAGAAAAACGCCACGAAAGATTGTAAATTCATTTTGTTTATTTAAAAAAATTGTCAGAAGTCAGTCAAATTGTAGAATTCAAATGCAAAATGGATACTGTAAAATCTCAGTTGGAGATGTTAAGTGAAGATAGTCAGGGGAATGTCAATTTTATTTCTTGGCGATTTAAATTAAACCTAGCACTTAAGAACAAAGACCTGTTTGAGATTGTATCAGGCACGAAAGTCAGATCAGCAGGTGCTGCGTCAGATGCAACTGTTTCAGCTTGGACAAAGAAAGATGTCGAAGCTCAAACACTGATAGGTTTAAATGTAAACAGTAAGATAGCTAACAAAATTGCAAAATGTAAAACTTCCAAAGACATGATAGACAAATTAGTTTGTTTATATGGTACAAAGACTGATGTAACTTTAGAAACGTCCCGAATCAAATTCTTTACCTTTGAGTATGATGAGAGCAAGTCAGCAATAGAGAACTGTATGGAGATCATGGACTTGGCAGAGGAATTGTCAACTGAAAATGATCCAATGAGGGAAAGTTGGGTCATGACGAGGATTTTGAGTGTCTTACCGCCAAAACTGGCACATTTCAGAACTGCGTGGAATAACGTGACGGGACATGCAAAGAACTTGGACACACTCATCGAACTTCTGAGACTTGAGGACGAGCAGCTTAGAGAACCGACGACAAACGCAGAGGGCAGTACCAGCAACGCTTTCATGGCAAAACGTGGAAAACAAGGGCAGTCGTCGAGCAAGCAGGACAAGTCACAGTTCACATGTTACAAATGTGGGAAGCCAGGTCACGTGATCAAGGAGTGCAGAGGAAAGGCATGTCAGAAGTACATTGAGTATTGCAAGAAGAAATACTCATGTAACAATTGTAAGCAGAAAGGCTACTTCGCAAAGGATTGTCCATCCCGAGAAGAAGGAAATAAGTCAGCAAACGGAAAACCCAAGAAGGCATTTTTGACCACAGCTATCTCGACAGTGGACAACGACATCTCGCAGGACAGGGAAACTTCATGGTATCAAGACAGTGGAGCCAGTCAACACATGACGTCTCATCGAGAATGGTTTGTACAGCTTGTCGAGCTGGACGAGCCAATCCCAATTGTGATCGGAGATTCAACTAGGCTACATGGCGTTGCAGTCGGGAACATTGAGATGGAGGCTTTTGATGGTCAAAAGTGGTATCCAGTGGTACTTGAAGATGTGATATATGTACCAAATCTCAACTTTAATCTTTTCTCAGTCAGTCAGATGCTAGACAAGGGACATTTACAGAAGGCAGATGAAAACGAGTCGATATTCCATTGTAAGAAAAGCAACGAGGTTGTGGCAGTAGCTAGGCGCAAAGGAAATTTATACAAAATGATGCTCAGAAGAGAAGGACAGGAAGAAGAGGCAAGTTTGATGGTTCAGTCGATCAAAGTATGGCATGAAAGACTCGCCCATCAAAACTTGAAGTATGTGAAGGACATACTGAAAAGGAAAGGGATCAAGTATGTTGATGACTGGAATAATTATGTGTGCACAGGGTGCGCATATGGCAAGCAACATCGATCCGCACATCCGAACAATCCCAAGACAGCCCAGCAGCCGTTAGATCTTGTTCATGTCGACACTGGAGAGATGAACATCCCATCCCTGGGAGGAGCAAAGTATTGGCTCATGTTGAAGGACGACTTCACTCACTACCGAAGCTGTTATTTCATGAGGACGAAAAGTGAGGCCCCTGAGAAGATTGCCAGCTACCTGAGACTTGTAGAAAATCAACTAGGAAGGAGAGTGAAGAGCCTGAGATCGGACAACGGCACGGAACTGAAGAATGCAAAAACGAAAGAACTCATGGACAAGTTGGGAATCTTTCACACCTTTACGAATGTACACACGCCAGAGCAAAATGGAAGGGTTGAAAGAGAAATGAGAACTATTGTCGAAGCAGCCAGGGCAGCGATACATGAAGATGGATTGAACGAGAAACTATGGGCAGAGGCAATGAACCAGCACGATCAACCAGACAGGAACCAGCAACGTACCAGGAAAGAGTCCAGCAGAATTGTGGTTTAGAAGGAAAATGAAGATTGAGAAACTGCGACCTTTTGGCTGTGAATGTTATGTGCTGACCCAAGCACAAAAGAGAGGCAAAATAAATAGAAAATCAGAAAAGGGAATTCTGGTTGGCTATGACATTGATTCGCCCTGTTACAAGAAGAAGACAACTGGACGACTGGAGAAAGTGCTGAAGAGGAAAGTGAGAACGAAAGTGGGACACAACCGCCAGAAGAAGAGCCAGGAAGGAGAAGTTTGCGAGATCGTCGAACTTTGCAACCACCACCGAGACTGAAAGACTATGTACTTAATAACAGACATGGAGGAATGAGCGCAAAAGTAGCCATGATTGGTGAAGCTGAAGACATTCCGGTGAGTCAGGCACTTAAAGATGAAAAGTGGAGAAAAGCAATGCAGGAGGAGTACGACTCGCTAAAGGAAATGAAAACTTGGGAATTGGTGGACTGCCCTGAAGGAGTGAAACCTATCACATGTCGGTGGGTACTTCGAGAGAAAGCAGATGGAAGATACAAGGCCAGACTCGTAGCCAGAGGATTTGAACAGAAGGAAAGAGTGGACTACAAGGAAACATTCAGCCCAGTAGCCCGCCATGCATCGATTCAACTACTACTAAGTCACGCAGCGTCAAAGAAAATGAAGTTGGTATCGTTCGATGTGAAAACGGCATTCTTGTATGGAAATCTGAAACAAGTCATCTACATGAATCACCCTGAAGGATTCGACGATGGATCAGGTAAAGTTTGCAGGCTGGATAAGAGTCTTCACGGACTCAAGCAAGCCCCAAAGATGTGGAACGAGAGAGTCACTACACACTTTGTAAAGAAAGTTGGCCTGGAAATCAAGGTCGACAAAGATGGAATCTTCGTGAATCAGCCTCGGTACACGGAGAAGATCTTGAGGAGGATGAAACTCGAACAGTGCAACCCAGCATCCACACCAATTGAGCAAGGAATGATCACCAAGAAAACAGATTTCAAGAACGACGAGGCACTACCGGCGAAGAACAACTATCGCGAGGCGATAGGGAGTTTGTTGTACCTCGCTACAATATCTCGACCAGACATCAGTTTCGCCGTGAACTACCTCAGTCGATTCTGCAACAATCCCATGAAAAGCCATCAGGCGATGGTGAAACGTGTATTCCAGTACTTGAGAGGGACAGTGACAGCAGGAATCTACTTCGGAGGAGGCAAAGAACTCGTAGCATACACCGATTCAGACTTCGGAGGAGACCTTGAGACAGGAAAGTCGACAAATGGAGTATTGGTGATGAGAGGAGGACCAGTAGTCTGGTACTCACAGAAGCAGCGTTTGGTATCGACTTTAACCGCAGAAGCAGAGTACCGAGCCGCAGTGTCTGTGATTGGAGATGTGTGCTGGATCAAGAGACTCACACTGGAACTTGGTATCCTGGAAAGTGATCAGCCGATCACTCTGAAAATCGACAACATGTCAGCGATTCACATGTTACAGAATGCACACGAAGGAAAGACAACCAGAGGCAAGAGACACATTGAGATACCACGAAAACACATTCAGCAACACGTCGGCAACACTGTGACACTGTGAAACTTCGCTCAGCACTCGCCACAGTCAAGGGGATGGTCAGCATGATACGTAGAGCAATCCACAAATTAGTAAATAAGTAAATAGGTTTTTAATACCTTGATAGGAGACAAAACTTTACTCGATTTTTCTTCTTGTTGGTTCATTATACTTTTAACATGAATAATTTCATTGTACAAGTTTTTTTCCATTTATGTCACTGATATTTTGGAATGTTAGAAACTCTTGAAGGTTTAGGCAATTCTTCATCAGTTCTTCTTTTTCTGACAGCTTTCCCAAGTTGTACAGAAAACCCCATAGAGAATGGTGTTTGTTTGATTTCTTCCTCAATCTCTCGGCCGTGAAACCGGTTCAATTTCCAATTCTTCGGCAATTTCCTTAGCGGATATCATTGCGTCTAAAAAACACTTTTCTCTGAAGGATCAGAGGAATTCTTGACAATTATCAAGCAGCTTCTCGGCAAATATTAAGTCAGCCATCTTCCCTTGCAATGTTTTGCTAACTAGATTTACTTGAAATAAAAGGTCATGCCAAACAATCAGGCATGTCAAAAAGGAAAAGTCTTTCATATGCTTAATCAGAAATTGAGCTTCTGATGCTGTTTTAGGGTCGTCAACGCTGTCCGTAAGTTCTATGAGTGCTTGCCTAACTTCAGCATATTGGTACCTGATAGCTTGGATTGAAGAAATTCTTGCTTCCCAACGAGTTTCACAAACTTGTTTTAGAGATAAAACTGAATATGCTCACTAACTATGCAGTACCGTTTCGTTGATCCTACAAAAATTGTGTAAATCCGCTGAATTATTCCAAGCAGTGAGATTGACTCTTCACAGAAGACCTTGCATCATCAGATACTACATGATTCAAACTATGACTGGTACACGGTGTAAATGAAGCCCGGAGATATTCTTTCAAGACTCTAGCCTGAATACCTTTGTTAATTCCGGCCATATTAGCTCCATTGTCGTAAGCTCAGACAGTCATTCATGTTCAACTTGCAATTTTCAATCTCTTCAAACAACAGTTTTGAGAGAGCTTCTCCAGTTGATTCTTTTGCAACTTTGGAGCCAATAAAACTTTCTTCCACGCCTATATTGCCACTTACATCATCTTCTTCAGTGACATATCGTATTGTCAGGGATCTTTGTGGCTTATATCTGGTGTGCTGTCCAAAATTACAGAAAAGTACTTAGATTTAGTAATTTTTTTTTATTATAGCTTGCTTTACTTCGGACCTCAAAAGACAAATAAGTTCATTTTGAATGTTATTTCCCAAAAGAGTCACATGGGAGGAGCTATTAGCTACTCTCCGCAAGTGATCTGACATTACACCATCAAATTGGCCAATCAACTCGATTAAACCTAAGTAATTGCCGTTATTCTTTGGGAACAACTTTGAGGATGAGCCTCGAAAAGCGATATTATGTTTTGCCAAATACAAGGTTATAACTACAAGGCGCTTAAAAACTTCCTCCCATCTTTGGGTCTCACGTATAATTTGTTCAATTAGCTCTTGATTAATGGAAACATTTTTTTTAGCCGCAATTCTGCTTCAAGTCAGATAGTCATATATTTAAAATGTTCAGGTGAAGTTTCATGTAAACCTAATCGTTCAGAGAGGCGTTTCTAGTCATTAAAACCTGACTTTTGCCCAAGTTGCGATGTCTTATGCGTAATCGGCAGTGCGCAACTCTAGATCATGAGTGGACGGACGAGTCCAATAGTTTTCCCGGGGGGTTAGCTTAAGAGTTCGGTTTGATACCTATTACTTGCGGAATAGGTCGGGACGGCATAAAACATATTGTAGGAGAAGCATGTATTATAATGGCGACTCGCTTACTGCGTCGGGACGAAAATTTTCAGATACTTCCAAATTTTGCAATCAAACACCGGTATTTTTCCGAGAGTGAACTCCGGACCAGAGATAAGTTCAGAAGTTTCAAAGGGGCGCCCAGCTATATTGTTGAGAATTGATCAATTGACAGCTGACCCGAACCCAACCCAACCTTGACCCTATCCAACTTCACACTATACTTTTGTTTTATATAGTGTCAAAGTTGGTAATTATGTATTCTAATGTATTCTGATTTTATTAAATTAGTAGGCGATAAGCACCTTTTGACAGTTTCATGTAATAGTGACACGAGCGAAAAGAAAGGCGAAAGAAAAACGTGCTCCGAAATTGTTATTCCGTTATTATTGTTATTTGAACGCACTTTTGAAATCCTGTTCAATAAATCGAACATTGATCAAGATTGGACTCAATTTATTTGCAACTACAAACCCAAAACCCACTGTGAATGAAACAACAGGTTATGGGCCCAGGGCAGCTGTAAAAGGGTTTTGTTGTAAATAAAGCCAGGAAAGCGACGGCGAAGTCCAGAAAGCAGTTCAAAACGTCAGTCAGGCACGCAGTCAGGCACGCAGTCAGACGACTACATCCGGCTCGCACAGCAAGTCAACGTTGAACAACGCACACGCAAGTCGTTTTAAGTCAGAAAATAGCCACGAAAGATTGTAAATTCATTTTGTTTATTTAAAAAAAATTGTCAGAAGTCAGTCAAATTGTAGAATTTAAATGCAAAATGGATACTGTAAAATCTCAGTTGGAGATGTTAAGTGAAGATAGTCAGGGGAATGTCAATTTTATTTCTTGGCGATTTAAATTAAACCTAGTACTTAAGAACAAAGACCTGTTTGAGATTGTATCAGGCACGAAAGTCAGATCAGCAGGTGCTGCGTCAGATGCAACTGTTTCAGCTTGGACCAAGAAAGATGTCGAAGCTCAAACACTGATAGGTTTAAATGTAAACAGTAAGATAGCTAACAAAATTGCAAATTGTAAAACTTCCAAAGACATGATAGACAAATTAGTTAGTTTATATGGTACAAAGACTGATGTAACTTTAGAAACATCCCGAATCAAATTCTTTACCTTTGAGTATGATGAGAGCAAGTCAGCAATAGAGAACTGTATGGAGATCATGGACTTGGCAGAGGAATTGTCAACTGGAAATGATCCAATGAGGGAAAGTTGGGTCATGACGAGGATTTTGAGTGTCTTACCGCCAAAACTGACACATTTCAGAACTGCGTGGAACAACGTGACGGGACATGCAAAGAACTTGGACACACTCATCGAACGTCTGAGACTTGAGGACGAGCAGCTTAGAGAACCGACGACAAACGCAGAGGGCAGTACCAGCAACGCTCTCATGGCAAAACGTGGAAAACAAGGGCAGTCGTCGAGCAAGCAGGACAAGTCACAGTTCACATGTTACAAATGTGGGAAGCCAGGTCACGTGATCAAGGAGTGCAGAGGAAAGGCATGTCAGAAGTACATTGAGTATTGCAAGAAGAAATACTCATGTAACAATTGTAAGCAGAAAGGCCACTTCGCAAAGGATTGTCCATCCCGAGAAGAAGGAAATAAGTCAGCAAACGGAAAACCCAAGAAGGCATTTTTGACCACAGCTATCTCGACAGTGGACAACGACAGCTCGCAGGACAGGGAAACTTCATGGTATCAAGACAGTGGAGCCAGTCAACACATGACGTCTCATCGAGAATGGTTTGTACAGCTTGTCGAGCTGGACGAGCCAATCCCAATTGTGATCGGAGATTCAACTAGGCTACATGGCGTTGCAGTCGGGAACATTGAGATGGAGGCTTTTGATGGTCAAAAGTGGTATCCAGTGGTACTTGAAGATGTGATATATGTACCAAATCTCAACTTTAATCTTTTCTCAGTCAGTCAGATGCTAGACAAGGGACATTTACAGAAGGCAGATGAAAACGAGTCGATATTCCATTGTAAGAAAAGCAACGAGGTTGTGGCAGTAGCTAGGCGCAAAGGAAATTTATACAAAATGATGCTCA
Source organism: Diorhabda sublineata (assembly GCF_026230105.1). Taxonomy (NCBI): domain Eukaryota; kingdom Metazoa; phylum Arthropoda; class Insecta; order Coleoptera; family Chrysomelidae; genus Diorhabda; species Diorhabda sublineata. Next base: position 23,256,041 of record NC_079483.1, on the reverse strand, counting down.
GAAGAGAAGGACAGGAAGAAGAGGCAAGTTTGATGGTTCAGTCGATCAAAGTATGGCATGAAAGACTCGCCCATCAAAACTTGAAGTATGTGAAGGACATACTGAAAAGGAAAGGGATCAAGTATGTTGATGACTGGAATAATTATGTGTGCACAGGGTGCGCATATGGCAAGCAACATCGATCCGCACATCCGAACAATCCCAAGACAGCCCAGCAGCCGTTAGATCTTGTTCATGTCGACACTGGAGAGATGAACATCCCATCCCTGGGAGGAGCAAAGTATTGGCTCATGTTGAAGGACGACTTCACTCACTACCGAAGCTGTTATTTCATGAGGACGAAAAGTGAGGCCCCTGAGAAGATTGCCAGCTACCTGAGACTTGTAGAAAATCAACTAGGAAGGAGAGTGAAGAGCCTGAGATCGGACAACGGCACGGAACTGAAGAATGCAAAAACGAAAGAACTCATGGACAAGTTGGGAATCTTTCACACCTTTACGAATGTACACACGCCAGAGCAAAATGGAAGGGTTGAAAGAGAAATGAGAACTATTGTCGAAGCAGCCAGGGCAGCGATACATGAAGATGGATTGAACGAGAAACTATGGGCAGAGGCAATGAACCAGCACGATCAACCAGACAGGAACCAGCAACGTACCAGGAAAGAGTCCAGCAGAATTGTGGTTTAGAAGGAAAATGAAGATTGAGAAACTGCGACCTTTTGGCTGTGAATGTTATGTGCTGACCCAAGCACAAAAGAGAGGCAAAATAAATAGAAAATCAGAAAAGGGAATTCTGGTTGGCTATGACATTGATTCGCCCTGTTACAGGATTTACATGAAAGAGAAAAGAGAGGTCATTACTTCAGACAATGTAATCTTCGACGAGGAGAGGATACGACAGAGGCAAGGCACTGAAGTTGAGACATCGGCAACAGAGGGTACACTTGAGAAGAAAGAAGAAAGCAGCAGTGAGTCAGACGAAGAAGAAGACAACTGGACGACTGGAGAAAGTGCTGAAGAGGAAAGTGAGAACGAAAGTGGGACACAACCGCCAGAAGAAGAGCCAGGAAGGAGAAGTTTGCGAGATCGTCGAACTTTGCAACCACCACCGAGACTGAAAGACTATGTACTTAATAACAGACATGGAGGAATGAGCGCAAAAGTAGCCATGATTGGTGAAGCTGAAGACATTCCGGTGAGTCAGGCACTTAAAGATGAAAAGTGGAGAAAAGCAATGCAGGAGGAGTACGACTCGCTAAAGGAAATGAAAACTTGGGAATTGGTGGACTGCCCTGAAGGAGTGAAACCTATCACATGTCGGTGGGTACTTCGAGAGAAAGCAGATGGAAGATACAAGGCCAGACTCGTAGCCAGAGGATTTGAACAGAAGGAAAGAGTGGACTACAAGGAAACATTCAGCCCAGTAGCCCGCCATGCATCGATTCAACTACTACTAAGTCACGCAGCGTCAAAGAAAATGAAGTTGGTATCGTTCGATGTGAAAACGGCATTCTTGTATGGAAATCTGAAACAAGTCATCTACATGAATCACCCTGAAGGATTCGACGATGGATCAGGTAAAGTTTGCAGGCTGGATAAGAGTCTTCACGGACTCAAGCAAGCCCCAAAGATGTGGAACGAGAGAGTCACTACACACTTTGTAAAGAAAGTTGGCCTGGAAATCAAGGTCGACAAAGATGGAATCTTCGTGAATCAGCCTCGGTACACGGAGAAGATCTTGAGGAGGATGAAACTCGAACAGTGCAACCCAGCATCCACACCAATTGAGCAAGGAATGATCACCAAGAAAACAGATTTCAAGAACGACGAGGCACTACCGGCGAAGAACAACTATCGCGAGGCGATAGGGAGTTTGTTGTACCTCGCTACAATATCTCGACCAGACATCAGTTTCGCCGTGAACTACCTCAGTCGATTCTGCAACAATCCCATGAAAAGCCATCAGGCGATGGTGAAACGTGTATTCCAGTACTTGAGAGGGACAGTGACAGCAGGAATCTACTTCGGAGGAGGCAAAGAACTCGTAGCATACACCGATTCAGACTTCGGAGGAGACCTTGAGACAGGAAAGTCGACAAATGGAGTATTGGTGATGAGAGGAGGACCAGTAGTCTGGTACTCACAGAAGCAGCGTTTGGTATCGACTTTAACCGCAGAAGCAGAGTACCGAGCCGCAGTGTCTGTGATTGGAGATGTGTGCTGGATCAAGAGACTCACACTGGAACTTGGTATCCTGGAAAGTGATCAGCCGATCACTCTGAAAATCGACAACATGTCAGCGATTCACATGTTACAGAATGCACACGAAGGAAAGACAACCAGAGGCAAGAGACACATTGAGATACCACGAAAACACATTCAGCAACACGTCGGCAACACTGTGACACTGCAACACGTCGAGAGCAGCAAACAGATTGCAGACATTTTCACAAAAGCACTCAACAGAAAAGTTTTTGAGACACTTCGCTGTAAATTGATCAAGGAGGAGTGTTGAGAATTGATCAATTGACAGCTGACCCGAACCCAACCCAACCTTGACCCTATCCAACTTCACACTATACTTTTGTTTTATATAGAGTCAAAGTTGGTAATTATGTATTCTAATGTATTCTGATTTTATTAAATTAGTAGGCGATAAGCACCTTTTGACAGTTTCATGTAATAGTGACACGAGCGAAAAGAAAGGCGAAAGAAAAACGTGCTCCGAAATTGTTATTCCGTTATTATTGTTATTTGAACGCACTTTTGAAATCCTGTTCAATAAATCGAACATTGATCAAGATTGGACTCAATTTATTTGCAACTACAAACCCAAAACCCACTGTAAATGAAACAACATATATGCATATTATATCTTGATTTTGAATAATATTTTATACATAAACGAAGAAATAAAACAACATTGTAAGAAAAGTTAGTTAGCGGACACAAGAATATTTCCGCAGAATATATTTGTGCACCCACGATAAACAGGATTGCAGGACGAATTTCCTACAGATGAAAGATGGGCTAGGGATGTTGCTGGTATGTGCAAATGTATCGTAGGTATGTATACCATGGAGATCCTGAAGCTTATAACTTGTAAGAATAGACTGTATGCGCTCCTGTGCTTGTATTGCAGAAAACAGAATTAATGTCATTAATTGTGCAGCAACGATACTACCAAAAACTGTATATTGATTCTCATTCGTATTCATAGGTTCACGTGTGACTGTTTCGCTTATTCGTTTTAGATGTTTAACTACTGCAGTAACTTGTTTTTTTGTTGGTGGTCCTTGGGAGCTTTCGTTCGGTAGAGTTATTGTTTTTGCTGGATTTTCTCCTTGTTGTTTATTAACTTCTTCTTCGCGTGGTACCGTTGAACAGAATGTTACGGTCCGATTAATGGGAAACTTGTGACGATTCATGCACCAGCAAATTGTGGGGGTGAATTTTTTAATTATAAGGGTTCTAACAGCATTATTCTCTCTTGGCTGTTGTGCATGATGATTATTGTTTTCGCCATATCAATGTTGGATGTTCTAGAAAACAATCCGATGAAGGAGTTTTCCAACAGTCGTCTTTATTTGAAGCCATAGAGAATGACTAATTGACTAAACAGTTTACTAAATTAGGTATTTGCGCAAGTACTATTTCAAGTTGTTTTCACCATACAAGTAACTAAATTTAGCTACTTGATTTAGTAACTTGCTTTAGCTACTTGATACGTTTAAAATTGGCTATATTTTTAAGTTTTATGCATTTTTAGTTATTTAGTTTTGATCCTGTCAAAAGATAAAAAAGAAGAAGAGGGGACAGTGATAAAAACATGGTAGTTAGTAAATCTGATAATGAAAGTACTAATAAATAAAACTACTAGTAAATAAATATAGTTTTAATAAAAGAAGATATTGAACAATAAACAACGAAACATGGTGTCAGAAGCGTAGTCGAAAATCGCCTACAGCTTATAAAGAATAAAAAATAAAAGTTAGAAGCCATTTTCCCTTCAATAAATATAATAAAAAACGAGAAGTTCAAAATAAGAAAATTGTACGGACGTATCAAAAGTGTAGTGAAAAATGGAATACTTCAAGTCCCCGGAAGCGTTTAACGTACAGGAACCACATAGATGGTCCAAATGGAAGCAAAGATTTGAAATATTTTTGTTAGCTTCAGGAAAAAGCACTACTGAGGAAAATATAAAAGTAGCTGTTGAATATTTTTGTATATCTATAATACATTTGAAACAACCAAAACTTCAAAACTAGATGATGTGTTATTTTGTTTTGATGATCATTTCTTACCCAAAGAAATGTAAGTATGAAAACAATTAAATTTAACAGCATACAGCAAAAAAAGGTCAAAATATAGACTCAAGCAGTAAACTGTTTGTTTGTGTTTGTATGTGAAAAGGGTCAGTGTAAAAGCAGCTATGCAGAGAGGATGATAAAAGACAGAATAGCACTGGGTGTTCTGGATAAATAGGTTCAAAGACACTTATTAAGAGAACCATCAATGTCAGACAAGATGCTTCAATATTGTAGGAGTATTGAGGTTACAATGAAACATGTTGAGTTATTGAAAAGTGGCACAGAAAAAGCACAAGAAGCTGATGCTCTTAAGTTTTTACGCAAATGTGGAAGATGTGTTTTCAGTCATCAACCTAGACAATGCCCCTCTTATAATGAAACTTGTGCAATTTGTCAATGTAAAGGCCATTTTGCTAAGGTTTGTTTCTTCAAGGACAAACAGCACCAAAACAAGTGGTAAGAACGAGGTAATTATTCTAATTCCAAACAGCCAGAAAACAGGAGGCAGGAATAATATCGGTCAAATGAACAAGATGAAGCTGAGGTTGAGAAACTAACATCAGAAGTACAGGTTTTGGGCAATGTAAACTCAGAATTCAGATATTATAAGTAGGGACAATGCAGGTATTGAGAATTCTATTTTTATTAATGAGCATAAGCCAAATATTAAAAACCATAGCTGGTATGAACGTATTACTGTTAATAATATTGACAATTGACATTATGTTTAAGCTTGATTTTAATGATATAATGTTGATAAATCTAAAATTATTTCAACATCCATGACAATAATTTCCTATTGAAATTTTAAATCAAAACCTCTAGGTCACATAACACTTGAGTGTTTTTATAAAAGTCAATTTAAAAATGTTAAATTTTTTATAGTTGATTTAGAGTCAGGGCCTTCACTGTTAGGTGATTGTTTACATTTTAACATGATATCTAGAGTGAGTACAGTTCAAACCAAGATGTTAATTGATAATACTGCCAAAAACAAGAAATGGAGTAAATAAAAATTTTGAAAACATTTTTGAGGGCTTCCGATGAATTTCAGATTATGTGGAAATTAGATTAAAAGAAGATGCAATACCAGTTATACAAACACAAAGGAAGGTACCATTAGCCTTTAATGAAAAACTAAAATCAACGTTAGATGATCTTGAACAAAAAAGTATAATCTCTAAAGTTGAGTATCCAACTGATTGGGTTAATTCATTGATGATTGTTGAGAATCCTAATGGATTACTATGTTTGTGTTTAGATCCAAAACCATTGAACAAATATATTTGTCGAGAGCATTATATTATTCCTAGGTGTGATGAAATTTTAGCTAAGCTGGAAGGAAAAGCAATTTAATCTGTAATTAAATTAAAAAAATATTGAAAAAAATCTTTAAAATATATAAAATTTAACTTTGATAAGCTGCAATATAAAATGGCATTGTTAATTTGTTATAACAAAAAATGGAACACAACCTTCTAAAAAAATGTATAAGCTGTTACGGCTATTGAAAAACTTTTAGACACAAGATATTTACCTAGACCTAAGATGTATGTCGCAGATGCATTAAGTTGATATTATATTAAATCAGAGACTCCCTTAGATACAGAACTAGAATACACTGTTCATGCACTCTCTTTAACTGTATGATTCGATTTTATCACAAGTAAAACATTGTTGTATAACTCATAGCCCAACACTGATAAAAAGTTGACTTCTAAATTGAAATATTCCTTTAACTTGAGACATAACATATATTTTTCTGACAATTTGCTATTTTACAACATAGAGAAATTGTTGTTCCTTCTGAACTTAGAAGTAATATGTTTAAATTAATACATTTGGCCAACTTTGGAATGTAAAAATGTAAATTACAATCACGTAAAATTGTGATATGGCTCAAAATGTCTAAAGATATTGAGAACTATGTAAGAAATTGGGAAACTTGTAAATTCAATATGCCAGCTAACCCAGAAGAGACTCTTGTACCCCATAAAACACCAGAAAGGGGGCGTCCATAAATTACGTGAGACATTTTTTAGGATTTTTCGACTCCCCACCCTCCTGATGAGATTTCGTAAGATTTTTCTTTACTACCTCCCCCATTCTCACTTGAGATAATGTGTTTTTGGCTGTGAAATTCATTGGATTTGAAAAAAATACAAAAAAAAAAACAATTTGCTCTATAACTTTTATTAAAGACTAGTATACAATTGTGATTTGAGAATATTGCCTTAGTTTAAAATCACTGTGATGAAATTAAATAATAAATACTTCAACGTAAATTAATAAGAGATTATTCTAATTCAGTCCATGGAGACTCGTGATTGAGCCACTCCAAACCGTTGTCGCTTGCAGACAGAAGCTCAGTCGCTCATCTTGTAACAATACGCGATGGTCGCAATTTAAGTGTTTGCACAGCTCGTGCACGATGAGCCGCACGTCGACGTTCTGCAACTTTTGTGATAGATGCGAAATAGATTCCACATGTATTGCAGCATCTCTTTTCTATATTGTGACGTAAACTTGGACAATAGAGGTCATCATAAGGCATGCTTGTGAAGGTGTGTAATGGTTGAATAGGCAGGCAGTGGCGAATTAAGAATGGTGCAAATGTTTTTCCATTATGCTGTTCAGGATCCGGAATCGCCGGATGTCCATTAACTTGAATGGGATATGGAGGTAATAAAAAAAGATCATGTAAAGAACTCCGACGTGGACTGCAGCACTGCTGATCATCGCATTTTACAACCTAAAATAATAATTATTTTTGATTATTTATAAAGATGCATTTGTCGGCATGGATGCTTGTTAAAAAAATATTTTAGAAAAATCGTAATTTTGTTTACCAAAAGTAAATATTGACTCTCTCTAAAATGCTCGGTGTACCATTCATCAGCAGGAAAATCTGGAACATTAGAAATGTCGTTTGGGTCGATGTAATTAGCAATAGCTTCGTGTCTATCAATGCACATTGCGGACCATATTTCTGCTTTTTTGAAGTTATTTTTTTTTAAATCATTAATTGTTTTACCGAAGAGTCAAGATGTGTATCAAAAGGGTCATGGAGAAGAACAACACCTGATAGTTCTCGGCTAAGTCGAGCCATGCGTCTCTACTCTATTGAAAGCACTTCTGCCGGGGGCATTATTCCCAATGAATATTGCGTCAAATTCATATTTTTTAAATGCTGTATAGAATGTGCAATTACTTACCGATATCGCGGGTTCTCATCGGGACCGCCATCGTTCGAAATAATAAGGACAGGCTTGACTTTATCATCTTCGTTTTTCATTAATTTACCAAAAGGCTGAAGAGTTAAGAGAGTGTCCAAGTCTTCAGCGTGACTAGTTGCAGTCGAAGACGAGTGCTTACTACTTCGGATTACTATATATGTTGGTCCACTATATGAGACGGCTTCTGACCGCCTATTGAGCTACTCTGCGGAGTTCGGGCTGGTGCGACAAACACCATTGTGTAAAATTTCGCATATATTTTTATTCTAGAAAAATTTCTTACTTCAATTTAACTTTACTTTCACACATTTTACAAGGTTTTCTATTGAAAAAAAAAAATACGTGATATTTGTTAAAACCCCCCTCTCCCCAAGTGAGATCTGGAAAGATTTAACTTGACCCCCTCCCCCCCCTTGAACACCTCACGTAATTTATGGACGGACGCCACCAAAGACCATGGCAAATATTATTTTCTGACTTTTGATTATCAGTCCAAAAGCTATTTGATAATTGTTGACAGCTACTCTCATTGGTTGAAAGGTTTTCCTACCCAAAATAAAACAGCTTTTACTATGATTAAGCATTGTAAGGATTTTTTTTCTAAATTTGGTGTTCCTGATATCTTCTATGCTGATAATGTTCCCTATAACAGTATAGAATTTAGAAATTTTACTAAATCATGGAATTTTGATTTGGAGTTTTCTATCCTTTTTTATCACAAGTCAAATAGTTTTGTAGAGAAGATGAATATCTCTAAAAACATGCTTAAAAAAATGAAACGTCTAGATGAACTATCGTAGTATTTACTTGAATATCTAGATACTCTTCTACCTACCTAGTTAGCATATGCTCCCATCCAATTATTTTTAAATCGCCTTGTGAAGATGGAACTTCCTATTACTTTAGAAAAACTTCTTCCCACAATTATTAATACAAAAAAATCTCATAAAAACTTGGAGCACATTTCTGAAACAACTCAAAAGAAGTATAATAAAACCGCTAAAAAATTTGCCACCTTTGTAAATGATTCAAAATGTTTTGTTTTAAAAAAACAATTCTTGGAATGAAGGAAAGATAGTGAAAAAATATAATGAGAGATATTATCTCATTAAAGATGAGAATGGGAAAACATTTAGAAGAAACAGGAAGCTTGTTAATAAAACAAATTTACCTGTGAACATTATAATTTGTTTGATGACTTATTATATGAAATAACTCATTTTACTCTTGAAACTGCAAACTTTCATAACATTATAAATGTTGAATACTTTCTGAGACAGATTCGTCTGATGATTATCTAAGCAGTTATGAGTTTGAACAATCTGTAGTCGTAAACTTGCCAAGTAAATTGATAGTTCATCAGGAATAAAATCGTCAGATTTCACCATTTTCCAACTGTTGTGGACTAATTTGTGGTGATCTTCCCACAGTGAAAATTTATCTTCTAGTTTTTCAGAATGACCTGTCAGATTGTTGTCACATCACTATCAAAAGACAAATAAATTTGAAATTCAATTCCATTAATTTAATAACATAGTGACAACAGGTAACAGTAACAATTACAGAAAGATCCAGACTAATAATAATTAGATGATGAATAGATTTTCTAATTTCATCCATATTTACGCGAATTCAGAGATAAGTAAGATGTAGATGGATAAATAAACAATGTGTGTGTTACAGGTAAAATAATTTACTAATCTCATAATTACTGACAAATATTTAGGTATTCTGTCATTCAGAAAATTATGAAATTTGCTGTTACTCTTGTTGACATCTTATTAAAAATAAACTACAACATAATTACATCCTTACTTACCTCAGCCCGATCGAAAAGGTTAGGTTAGGTGTTGAGATTTTATTGTAATGAGTAGGTATATTAATATACAATTATACACTATTCATTCTTATTTCGAATTCGTTCCACAAAACCAAATGCAATTTAATGTTTTCAAGTTTAGAAAAACAGTTTTTTTAGCACGCTTTTATTAGTTATTGTCGCTGTCTGACACACATGCGCAGTGATACCATCATCACCATACCATCATCAGTCATAGGAACATCATTTCTGATTTTCTGAAGAAGGCAGTACTCTTCTCACGACACGTTGTTAACTATTTTAAATTGAAAACAAAGAATTAGAAATAAAAGATTTTAGGTAAAATATTAGTGATCAAACGTCTATGTTTTTATGAAATGAACTGGTTATGGTCGATTCGATGTTTTATGAAAAAACATCGATTCATCGAGTATATCGATAGCATTTCAAAAAATCGGAACGATTCGTTGTATCGCATATTGTAAACATCGATGTTTTCGATGCATCGATTTATATCGAATATCCCTAGTCCTGTCAAGAGATAAGAAAAGAAGATAGCACAGTGATAAAAAACATGGTAGCTTGAAAACCTGATAATGAAAGTGCTAATAAATAAAACTACTAGTAAATAAATATAGTTTTAATAAAACATATAAAAACAAGAAATTGAACAATAAACAACGAAACAACATGAAACGATTGACTTGTATGCAAAATACAGGAATGAAGTTGGTACTTTCAATTAAAAATGGTTAAAATTATGAAGCTGAAGAAAGCCACAGAGTTTAAAAATATTAGCATCCAAATAACACCAACATTATGAATTAGTGAAAGTTAGTAGGAAGAAGCTTCACAACATTATGCGGATAACCAGAATAAAACAGGTAAACCTTCCTATATTTAGTATCCTCATGATGTGAGTAAAATCAAGATGTTAGGTTAGTTGGTGTTAGCTAATAAAATTGAGAATTAAATGAAAAATAGGCTATCGAAGAGAAAATTAAAATAATTTATAAATAAACAATTATAATTGGATATTTATTGTTCAATAGTGACAAAAAAATTGTTATTGATTGTGATAGGGATGCTAACTTGAAGGTGGATTGTAAATCAGTTTCTTTTGTTTAACAAATTAATTCCAAACATTCATTTATTGCGAACCTTCAAATAACTCCTAATAAATAAAATGAAAAATTGAGGAATAAAAACATTTTTTTCTGGAGTTGTATTAGATTAGCCCATATTGTATTAATTTAAATCTGTTTATATAACTGATGGAAAATAATCTATATCCAATTGATATATGAAATAAAAAAGGTTCTATTAGCAGCTGTTTTCAGTATGGCTGAGGATTTGGATACTTTTGCTGGTTTTTACTGTATTTCTACTCTGTTGTTAAGGCAATCAGGGAAGTGAGTGGCATAGTGTATGTAACTAAACTAGCACAGTTGTGATCATTAAAACACCATGAATACCCTTTCATATTATATTTTAATAATGTAATCAATTCTTTTCTGCTAGCTTATAATACCTCAATATTGCTTCTAGAAAACATGCTTACGTTTTATGATATAAAGTAAATAGGTACTTGAATTGCAAAAATAATGAACATATTAATTAAGTGAATCATTGCCTTTAAACTGTTAATGTAACAGTGTTTATAAATGTTATCTCTGCTTCTTGTGAAAATTGATAGTTTGATGAATTTAAACAGAAGTAAACTTTATAGTTCAATATAATTATCAACTTATTTTCAACTAATTTTATATTATATTTAATGTCCACCAAAATGGATAAATGGGTGAAATATGAAAAAACACAAAAGAGAAGGGTAATATAAAGGTGGCTATTTATTTATTCAGTACAGTGAAGACATATGAGGGTAGTAGTGTATTGTTGTATTCACAATAGTTACGTTGTACTCAATATTATTCTTTAGCTTGGTTAATAAATTATAACATACATATATCACTTACATTGTCAGTAAGGTGATTGATAGTAATGGTATATAGATCTCATTAACCCGAGGTTCTCTTTTCTGTTTTTGTTGATTCAAAATTACATTTGAAATCTTTCTGAGTATTGAATATTTCTTGTAGAAAATTGTGGGAAAGGGCGAAAATTGTAGAATGATTTAATGAATATGAGAGGTTTTGGAATTCCTTAATAGATGTGGTATTAGCTTAATTTATCAATTGTATTTATTTAGGCTTTCCTTATTACATGTTGTAGCTGATGTTTATTATGTGAATCTATTACATCTATTTACAAACGTGTGTGATTGGATTTTGAAATGGGATTTTATCCGTTATTGACTAATATTCTTTCAGTATTATTATAGAGTGGTTCTGATAGTCAATTTGAAAATATTTGTTATACATTTTTTCATTGAAAATAGCAGTGTCGAAAAAATGCAGTAGAATTTTTAAAAAAAGTGTATTATTCCAAAAGGAAACAGCAGAATTTAAAAACATTTATTATTTCAAAAGGAAACAGCAGAAACAAGTGATGCATACTATTTATAGTAATAATTAGGTTCGGTGGGTGTACAAGAAGAGAAGTTGCCAATTCGAGAAACTTATGAGAATGGGGACTTGGTTGGAACGCAGTTCATTATTATGAAACCCTAGCATTATTAATACATACACCACAAGAGAAATAGGGTACAAAAGTTGCCCAAGAAGAATTGGGTTCAAGTAATGATGAGGTAACCGACTGGAAAAATTATTTTAGGGAATTGTTGCAAGAACCCAAAAAAATCATATAAATTGATGAGTCCTGTTTATTCACAAATGATATAAAATTGAGGACGCATCACTAGGTGTTTGTGGGAATTTGTCAAGAGAATGGGAAATGTTTTTGTTTGCCGTGCCTTTCAGGAGAAAAAAAGTGTGGCTTTATATTATTCGCCAGTACTTAGAACCCGGAACTACTATTATGTCTGATGTGTGGAATTCTAATACCAAAACTACAAAAGCAGAAGATGAATTTTATACACTTCACTGTTAATCAGTTCACTGTTAATACAGAAACTGGAGCACATACATAAAGAGCAAAGAGAAGGTACAAGTACGAATTAGTAACATATCGGAATATGCTAGATTCGAAAAATCAGAGCAATTATTACGAAACTCTTAAAATCGAAGGAAAATGATACTTTTTCATAGAAAATAAAGTAACAGACCTATCAGTCTTATATAAAACTAATACTCATTCTTATTATAATCTTTATAAAAACAAAATTAGAATGTATGGAAAGTTCTTACATTGGCTTACCTGCAGTCATTTAAACTGATCTTATAATAATCTTAGAATTGCCGATGATTGGCGCTTTCTAAAAGTGAAGCTAATATATTAACAATGAAAACGTATCATTAAATAAACTAGGTAAAAATCTAACAATTAACAACACTACTGGTTCAAAACGAATCCCCGTTGGATGCGGGAAATCCAACATCAGGGTCGTTGATCTGTAAATGAAGAGCGTGAGTTTCTAGGCGGACAAATAATTGGACCAGTTGTTGGAATGAGATAGTTAATTAAGAAAAATATTTATACTTGTGAAAAAACGAATTGTCTTTTCTTTTAGAAAATATACCCCTACTTAGTCATTTGTAGTGACATGTTCTTACAATCTGATGATTGCCCGGCATATTATTCCATATATGTTGTGCATTTTTTAGATCAAACGTACCCTGATAGGTGGATAGGACAAGTTTATTTATTTGGCCATCCAGATCTTCAGACCTAACTAGACTTTTATTTGTGGGGCCAAATAAAAGATCTTTTTTACACCGGGAACCTAACCAAAACCGAGCATTTGTGATCATCTTGTCCCTTGTAAAGATGTGAGTTTTTATTTTCAAGTTATGTTTGGTTTCTATTTGAAAAGTTTGAGAGGTGAGTGGGAAGAAATTTGAAGTTTCTCCCAAAAACAAGCTTGTAGCGTGGTTGAATGATAATTGATTGTATTTTTAGAATCAATGTATAAATCAGAATGTTTAGTATTTTCCCTCAAATTCTGCTTTTTTTTCTGCCATCTCGTTTGATTTTAGATAACTTCGTCTGAACACCTCATGCTCAAAGATCCATAATTTTTGATTTTTTATTAATAAAATGATTTATAAACTCAGCTTCATAGATTGAACGGAGATACTCAGGCTTTCGGAAATTTTATAATAATATGTTCTTTTATTTCACGAGGTAGGTCTCTCAATATATTTTGAAATAAACAACTTCTCCATATTACTTAATCCTTTGGTGTTATCGGCATTACTTTTACATTTTTCTGATGTACCAATATTAAATAATTTAAGTCTGTGTCTAAGTTTATTACCCAATTTTCAATTCAATAAAGATATCATGATATCGTACTGTTCCAAATTTAACCTAATATTTGAAGTTTTAGATGGGTTTATTCTTATGATTCTTAGAAAAATTGTTAAAGTCTTTTCATTACTTTCAAAAATCACAGTTCCACTAAAAATATATTTATGAAAGTGTCACACCTTTGTGAAATAGGAAGTAGCTTCGTCTGAATTTGACATAAAAATCGTCCCTATGTTAATATTTGACTTACTAATAATACGAATTAACACGTTTTATTATCGTAACAGTGATGGCTTATTAACTATCATCTAATTTATCACTCAATTTTCAATAATGGGTAATTTCTATAATATTTCTCATATGATTAGACATTAGCTGAATCAAGTTCGATATGGTTTCTTTTGTGATGTTGAGCCACTTTTCTTCTAGTGCGCTCTGAGGTCGAGAGCTGAGGCGCAAAATTTAGCACGATTTTGGGGTTTCTCCATTTATTTGTTTTCCACACATTCCACTTATTCAAATCTAGTAAGATAATAGAACATACCCTGTTGGCTCCAATGTTCACTGCAAATTATAATGTGCAAATAAGTAGACTTATGGATAAAGAATAAAATTGTCATAGCAACTTTTGAAGATGGCATTTTCATACTAGGAAGTCGTGAAAATCCAGCTACAACATCCAAGGTGCTACGAGGGTATTTAAATGATGTCTAAATATGAATCAAATTCCCAAAGTGACCTGAACAGTTTTACTCACCAATTTCGTTGAAAAACAAACAAATATCACAACTACAAATTACATATGGACTTGAAACTAATTTGGAAAGAACTTTTATTTAAAAAAAAAACAGGATCTATAGTGGTTATTTGATAGAAAATCTGAAATACTACCAGAAAACAAGCTTCTGCTATACCAAACTATCTTCGAATCCATTTGGATGTATGGATGTACTTGAAAATCACATTAATTTCCTTCCAGACTCCAAAATACAAGATCAATGAAAAGGAATTGCCCGACTGACTTAAGAAATGGTTAAAATGGACTGGAGAAGTCATTAACACGATAGATAGGAGCAAAAAATGGATTCACTATGTAAAAATTAAGTTCATTTCCTCCAAGAACTCCATATCCCAAGGAATCGAAAAAGAATTGACCTGTTGGCTTAAGAAATGGTTAAAATGGATTAGAAAAGTCCTTATCACGATAGATGAGAGCAAAAAATGGATTCACTATGTTAATTTGGTGATAACCTTTGTACCGTTTCTTATTTCTAAGGATCAGACATCCATTAATTTTTGGATTCTATTTTTAAAA
Source organism: Diorhabda sublineata (assembly GCF_026230105.1). Lineage (NCBI taxonomy): Eukaryota > Metazoa > Arthropoda > Insecta > Coleoptera > Chrysomelidae > Diorhabda > Diorhabda sublineata. Next base: position 23,241,027 of record NC_079483.1, on the reverse strand, counting down.
TTTACTATAACATTATATCGTCTGCAAATATTAGCATTTTTATAGGTTATGTTTTTATGTTCAATTCTATTCAGATCTTCACATTTTTTAAATATATTTGAATCTATCTCCCCTAGGAGTGACCATCACAAATGATATTGCGGGACACGTATTTTTCAAAGAAAATAGAAAAAAAAGCCAATCTGTAAACAAATAATACAATAAGTTATTGTGTTGATATTTCGGCGAGCCATACATAAAATTATATTAGTATTAATACAAATAAATACCAAAAACTTGGGAGTTAACATTTTAAACAGAATTTATTATTATTATAAAATAACTTGTAGTATTTAATAATTTCACTATTTAGTCATTTAGTGAGATATTTGTTTCTCGAATTTTCACTAAGCTTTTGTAAATCAGTAGAAATGCTTGTATTTTCAGATTTCTCAAAAGTGAAAACAATACTATTTGCTCGTATATGTTTTTCTAAGCTGCCAAACTCTCCCAGGCAGGCCGCGGGTTCGCCATCCCTAGCCAAAGAACACCTCTGAGATGAAGAGGAGGCACTCCATTATGTTAGAAACAAAGAAATCTAAACAAAATGAGTATTTACATATTGTAGTCTATGAGTTCTTAGCCTAACAGAATAATTTAATAGAATAAAACCAATATTATATCATTAGAAAACCAGTATAAACAAAGTGACTCATTTTATTTTCTCAGCATGTTGATACCAACGCAACGGTTGTAACATTTTCCTACTTTCCTCACATCGATGGTCAATATATATTTGCCTTTATCTGGCAATAAAAAAATAATTGAAAATTGTCAAATATTGTAGAGGATATCTCGTTTAAAATATACAATTTTTTATATTATTTGGAACTACATTTGGCATTTGCTGGTCTGTCGACGATATTATATAACCAAAATGCGCTACTCTATTTCACAGGTTAACATATTTACGTGTGTACTCTGTATTTAACTATTGCACATTGTAGAAAGTGAAGGTAATAAAATATGTGATTACTATATACATTTTTCTTCCAATACAAACTTAGAGGTATTTATTTAATGAACAGGACAAAATTTTTAAATAAATATTTTTTTAAACACATCTAAAGGCTTAGTAGCTGAGCATAAATAAAGAAAGTGTTTTTTTAGGTCTTTCCAATATTGAAATGCCCAATATTTTGAATGTCAACTACAATTCATTGATGGAAACACAAATAATAATGAAAGAAAATTTGTAGGATGCCACTTCAAATTATTGTATTCTTTATTTGAAAGGAAAATGATTTTTCTATACTCAGTTGAAGAGTAGTAGTATAGGAGCTATTAACGTTTTTGAGAGAGAATTCCAGGTCAGTTGATTTTTTGATATGTCGTTCTTCTTACTCGGTTAGAGTCTGGGCTACCTGGCTAGCAGTAGCAGTTGCGTTTGTTAATGCGCATCCTACCTGTACAAGTAATAATCCTGAATTTTTTAATAATTATTGAACGAGTAATTTTTAAAGTTTTGTCTTTAGATAGGTCTCCCAGACATACATTTTTTATTGCCAGACATTTTCAGTGCGCAAATTTTTTATTTCTTAAAATCAAAAATTCAAAACATTTCAGAATATACGTATTTTTTATATTGTTTTCTTTGAAGATAAAATAGTGTAAAGATAATTGAAATGAATGAAAAAAATGAAAAACTCATGTAAAGTATTGCCGTATGATGCTAGTAGTCAGAGAGAAAGAGAAAGAGTTGTAGAATATGATCAAGAATGAGACAGAAAATAATTTCAAAAGTACGTTACTTACATTCGTTCTATTCAGAACAAATTTATTTATAAGAAATTCAAAGATTGGAACAGAAATAAAATTGGAATAAAGTTCAATTAGAGAGAAGAAAATTGAAAAATGCGTCCGTCATTAACGTTTTAAAATTTATTGAATTTATTGAAAATAAAATTTGATTTTTCTAACATTTAAAAGGCCCAACTTTACCTATTCTCAAAAATGCTGGCGTGTACTTACATCCAGTAAGCACTTGGAAACATGGTATAGCTTTCTATAAAGAGACACCAAGGATTCGGTACAGTTCATTTACGTTGATGTATCGCTGATGATTGCCTACACCCATATTTTTCCAAATTTTTGAAAGATGCGTTTAAATGATCCATATTTCCCAGAAGTATAATTTAAATATCGGAGTCTGAACAGCATATAACAAATTCTGCGTCTAAATCAATTTGACAAATGTGGAAAATAATTCTAGAATCAGCTCAGTCATTTTGCCACATCGGCATTTATAGTTGGTTCTAAAGTGAGATCTATTGGTTCTCATGAGTTCTCTTGACTCCAAAATATCCTTTATTAAAATCATCTTCTAGTCCGGGATAGGTTTTACTGACATTATTCAAATTATCTGAATATTTTACTCAATATCGAGTGTAATTAAGTTGATTAATCAATTGATTGGGATAATCAATATTCGTGTTGGTGATAAATGTTCTGAATAACAATTCCCATCTTCTTAGTTCAATTCGCTATGGGAATTATTATCGATGTTTTGGGAAATCTCCACAGTATCATGTCAAGTTTCTTTTCCGTCCAAGGTGTCAATGGCAACACCAGGGCACAGTGAGGAATTTATAATGATGTCTGGCGGACAAACTTGATACCTTTGTAACGATGCAATTGTTGCTTCTGTTTCCAATTGTTATAATAGAAATCTTTAGCTTTTAGTATATGGACAGTTTTAGAGGAAAGATATGAAAAGAAAGGCATTCCGGGCCAGTTAATTCTAAGAAGAAAACTAATGTCTATGAAACTTCAAGATAGTAGCAAATTAGAAAAGTTTTTGTCTGATTTTGATGAAACCATAAGACAATTAAATGCTACAGGCGCAGACATGAAAGAGCAAGATATTGTTTATAGTTTATTACTTGCTATGCCGAAAGAGTTTGAAACCGTAATAACCATATTAGAGAACATACCACCAGAAGATCTAACAATAAGTTTAGCAAAAACTAAATTAAGAGCTGAAGTTGAAAGAAAAAGTGCATTGTATGAAGCCAATAGCGAAAGCAGAAATTATCAGCAAGATAGTGTAAACTCATCAGCTTATAGTCCAGGTGTATGTTATACTTGTGGACAAAGAGGTGATTATAGGAAAAATTGTCGAAATCAGAGAGGAGGAAACAGAGGTTCAAGCAGAGACAGTTTTATTGGAGGTCAAAGTAGTTTTCGGGGTTATGGGAATTTTAGAGGAAATTTTCAAGGAAATGGTTATAGAGAAGGATTTGGTTACAGAGGAAGAGGATATAAAGAAACAAGCTATAGAAGAAATTATGACCATGAGTATCGGGACAGTAACAATAAGGGAGCAAACTATATGGAAAATGAAGAAGGAACTGAACTTGATGAGGTACAAGATGGACAAGGTATTTGTTTTTTGTCAAATTTAAACTCTAATTTAGAAGATTGTTACCAAACTGTAAGTAACCAAAATTTAGTATTTTATATCGATTCAGGGTGTACTGATCATTTAGTAAATGATAAAATGTATTTTCATGATTTTATGAAGTTGAAAAAACCCATTAAAATAGCGGTTGCAAAAAACAACAATAACATGGAAGCCATTGGAGTAGGAAATATTGAAGTTTTTAGTGAGGTCAATGTAAAAGAAATCAAATGTAAAATTAAAAATGTTCTGTATGTCCCAAATTTAAGGCGAAATCTATTGACTGTAAAAAGGTTAGAAAGTGTAAATGTAAAAGTTGTTTTTGAAAAAGGGAAGGTACTAATGTATAGCAAAAAAAAAATTAATCGGAATTGGTTATAGAAACAATTTATATGAAATATCCTTTAAAGTAAACAATGTAGAGTCTTTAAATATTGAAAATGAAAATGATGAAATAAAATTGTGGCATCAAAGATTAGGTCATGTATGTAATGCAAATTTAGAGAAATTAATTAAAAATAATTTGGTAACTGGTATAAAAAATCTCAAAATAGGTAAAGTTGATTTTTGTGAATCTTGCGTAAAGGGTAAAATGACCAGGTTGAATTTTGGAACGCGCACAAGAGCTAAACGATTACTTGAGATAGTGCACACAGATGTTGCAGGACCAATAACTCCAATTAGTCACGAACAAGGCAAGTACTTTGTAACTTTCATAGATGACTATTCAAATTTTGTTTACGTTTATGTAATAAGAGCTAAGAGTGGAGTGTATGAATGTTTCCGAGAATATGTGAGAATGGTTCAGGCTAAGTTTAATTTAAAATTAGCTACATTGAGATGTGACAATGGAAGGGAATACATTACAAATGAAATAAAGCAATTTTGCAGGGAGAATGGGACATTTATTGACTATACAACACCTTACAGTCCTGAACAAAATGGTAAGGCAGAACGCTTTAATAGAAGTTTGGTGGACAAAGCAAGGACCATGATGCAAGACGCTAATATTCCTAAAGAATTTTGGAGCGAAGCAGTTCGAGTAGCAGCATACGTTCTAAATAGAAGCCCAAGTAGTGCTTTACAAGTTACTCCTGCTGAAATATGGAATGGGAAGAAACCGGACATTAGTAATTTAAGAGTTTTTGGATCTACAGCATATTGCCACATTCCAAAACAATTTAGAAAAAAATTTGATTCTAAAGCAAAGAAGTGTATGATGATTGGATACACAATGACAAGGTACAGATTATGGGATATCATGGAACAGAAAGTAGTCATTGCAAGATATGTAATGTTTAATGAGAGCGAATTTTATTTTAAAAATGAAGGAATGGAGTTGAAGGAAAATGGAAAACTTGATAGCAAAAATGCAATAATAGAAGAAAGTGACGATGAACAAGAAGAAGTAAAACAAATACAAGAAGAGATACAGGTATTACAAGAAGATGATTTACAAGACAGAGGACAAGAAATACAAGAAAAACGAACCAGGCGAAAACCTAACAGATATAATGAGTTTGAAATGTATATGGCCTTCGATGCAATGTCATATGTTGAGAATGTACCCGAAACAGTGGAAGACTTGACTGATAGAAGAGACAAGGACTTATGGATGGAAGCGATGAAAAGAGAAATAAGTTCAATAGAGAAAAATAAAACTTGGATAGAAGCACCAATGCCCAAGAATGCAGAAATACTAAGTACAAAGTGGGTATTTGCTAAGAATAAATGACAGAGATAAAGGAATTTTGGAAATAAATCAAGAAAGATATTTACAGGGAATTTTGAAAAGGTTTAATTTTGAAAATTCTAAACCATGTTCAACTCCAATAGACCCAAAATTTAGAATGGATCTAAACAAAAATGATACAAATGGAAACAAGCCAGTAAGAGAATTGATTGGGTGTTTGATGTTTTTAATGTTAGGGTCAAGACCAGACATCAGTTTCACAGTAAACTACTTTAGTAGATTTCAAGAAAGAAATTCAGAAGAAATTTGGATTGGACTAAAAAGGCTGTTAAGTTATTTAAAAGGAACATTAAAGGCAAGATTAAAGTATGAAAGGAGAATGAATGAATTACCATTGAGCTGTTATGTAGATTCGGATTGGGCAGGAGACGTGAATGACAGAAGATCAGTGTCGGGGTACGTTATTAAAGTTTTTGGTAATACAGTATTGTGGGTAACCAGAAAGCAAAACTGTTGCATTGTCCAGTACTGAAGCGGAGTTGATAGCTTTATGTGCTGCTGTCCAGGATTCTTTGTGGTTAAAAAGATTGTTGCTAGATATGAATCTTGATGTGAATTTTTTTAAAGTATTTGAAGATAATCAGGGTTGTATTGCACTTGTTAAAAATCCTGAGAATAATAAACGTGTCAAACACATAGACATAAAATATAACTTTATTCATGAGAATGTAAAAAATGATTGTATTGTCCTTGAATATATAAATACAAAATGTCAGTTAGCAGACATATTAACAAAAGGATTGCAAAAACCACAATTTTACTCAAATTGTAAACAATTAGGTTTAGATTTTGAAACGAGAGAGGGTTAATTTTATTCTATTTGTTAATTTCATGTAATATAGGTGATATTTTGAATATGATTGTATATTAATTTATAGACTCTATAAGATGCGCATTAAGAGAGGGTGTTATAATAGAAATCTTTAGGAGTTATTTTAAGTTAATGCTTTCTTATAGAGATGGCGCTTGATTTGTAGAAATAGTAGTTTAATGTTCTATGTACATAGTTTTGTTTTTGTAGTTGATTATTATTGAGAAAAGTAAGGTTAAGTTAATATATGGTTTTACTGGGTTTTTAGCACATGGTTGGTTTTGTAATATATAAGTGATAGATGATGTATATATATGAAGATGTAAATAAAATGTATATAAAGACCTAGATTGATTTTAATCAACACTGCTGTGTAACAAATAACAACACTTCTAGAGTAGTGTAGTTACAGCAATGTCCTAATCTATTTGAAATATTTATTTTTTTTACTGCTTGTTGGACTTTTCATCGTCGTACCAAGAGTAATACGTTACCCAAAAAAATGCATCAGCAGCAATGTGATGAAAATAAAATTTACATTCTCAAAGTAGTAAATAATAGTCTGTTATTTCCTGAATGTCCTCCAAAAATCGGGTCAGTGTGATATCTTTCTAGGATCTGCGTTATTTCTTCTTTCGTTTCCATTACTTTTGGAACGTTATATAAACTTATTTGTATATTTTTCAATTTTACTTTCTTCTATAAGTTCTTTAATTGTGCACTTTGTAAAAATATAATCATTTTCATAAATCGTCATTTTCTCTATTCCATACTTTATCGACAGTTTATCGAGTTTCTCCAACGTTCGTCCTAAATCGAAGTTGTGTTTCCCTGCCGGTAACAGTTCGCTAAATTTTATTCTGTTTGTGATCTGTACGCTCATCCTTAGTGAGACACGGTTATTTTCAAAATGTAGGATAGGCGCTTCTAAATTATTTAATACTTTGATTACTGAAAGTTTTTCTACTGGCTTTTCTTCAACCTCTTTTCTATGTGCATGATCCTTTTCTCCTTTAGTTTTCCCGTTTCTAGTTTGTGCTCTTGTGATGGCTAATATGTGAGAGTTATATATAACTTAACTTTTAATTAACTGGAACCGTGTTTTTAAAAACCAACTTTATTTCTGACATAAATTCTATCAACAACTTCAATTACAAGACTGATATTATTCATTACAGTCGAGATATAAATAATCTTTTAGTAAACACAAGCTAAGCAATTCTACAATAAAATAAGTTCTTAATCAGCACAATATACTGTTCACCTAAGGGCAATGGCGTAGGTGACACCTCCCCCTTTAGAAGGAAGCTTCTCCTGGAAGCTGGATCCCATCTTCTGTTGCCTGCGGGTGATTCTTACTTGTCCTTCCTGAATGTTTCCTCTTATACATAATCCACAAGAAGGCCAATATCAATACTATATAAAGAAGAATAGTCCAAATACTGGGAATGTGAAAATTAGTGTTTCCCGTGAATATTGGCGTTACCCGTTGATTTGGAATATCCTTTAATTTTAACCCTTTTAAATCAATCTTCATTGGAGAAACGTGTAATTGATTTAATTTCAAATTTAATTCATTTATTACAAAAGGTTGTCCAAATGTATTTTGTTGAAATATTAACTCTTGGTTCCTAAATATAATTTTACATGATGAATTTTCTATTAAATAAATGCCTTTAAGAGTTCTCACTTCAGTTTCTTGCTTACATTTTATGATTAATTTTTCTTCTACAGGAAATATTGCCAAAAATTGATTTATCTCCGGAATAATTTCAATGTGTTTCTTAATTATTTCAAATTTGGTATATTGACAATATGTAGAATTTCCTGTTAGCAATATGTTTTCTTCGCATCCATAATTATTATTGTGTTGCAAATGGTTAGGACATTGAAAAATATTGCCGCGAGTACCAATGTAATTTAGAGGTTTAATGACATTATTTGATTTAAGTAAAAATTTTGAATTAGGTATTAATGTTACGTATTCTGATTTAATTTCTGTAGGTATAGGTAACATATAAAAAAGATTAAATAAAATATCATAGGTAATGGGTATCGATAAAAAATATTGTACAGGGTGCGGCAGCATAACTTCCTTTTTTCAAAAGTTAATAAAACTTATTGTATGAATCAGAAAATTTTTATTCGTTTTTTATAATACAGGCACATACATAAAGTTTTGTTTTACTGAGTTTTGAAGATCAAATCAGTTAGGTGACGTCCCCCATTCTCCATACACTGAGTAAACCGATTTCTGGCGTTTGTTATGACTCTTGCCAGCATAGCAGGCGTTATGTTGGCAATTTCTTCCTGGATGTTCGTCTTCAAATCTTGTAGGGTCCTTGGACGGTTCACATACACACGGGATTTCAAAAAACCCCATAGGAAATAATCACAAGGGGTCAAATCGGGAGAGCGGGCTGGCCACTCCAAATCGCCCTTAATTGAGATAAGGCGCTCTGGGAAGTGTTCCCTCAAAACAGCCATCGATGTTCTTGAAGTGTGTGCCGTTGCTCCGTCTTGTTGGAACCAAGTGTCCCCTAAGTCCAACTCATTTAGCCGTGGGAAAAAAAATTCCTGTAACATGTTTACATACCGGTGCGAATTCACTGTCACTGTGACTTCATTTTCCTCAAAGAACCAGGGACCAATAATTCCACGTGAGTAAATTGCACACCACACTGTGACTTTAGGTGAATGCAAAGGCCGTTGATGCAATTGTCGAGGATTGGTATCAGCCCAGTAGCGCATGTTTTGTTTGTTTAAGGATCCACACAAATGAAAATGGGCTTCATCACTAAAAAAAACAATAGCGTCCTCAGGAACGACTTCCAGAAAAACCTCACACGCGTTCCTCCGAGAATTGAAGTCACGTTCAGAAAGTTCCTGCACAATTGCCATCTTGTATGGATGAAAATGAAGATCATCATGAAGTATTCTCCTCACAGAACGATCGGAAAGTCCAAGGGCAGACGCATGTTTGCGCGCAGAACGCCGTGGTGATCGCAACACTGAAGTTCTAACTAACTCAATGTTCTCCGGTGATCTAATGGGCCGAGGGACTCCAGTTCTTCGTCTTGTCACACTTGCAGTTTGTCTGAACGTAGTGACCCACGTAACAATTGATTTCCGGTCCGGGACAGGGGCCAAGGGGGCTAAATTAAAGCGATTCCGAAAGGCGCGCTGGGCTGCGATCACAGAACATCCGCTCGAAAAGTAAACCTCAACGGCAAACGCACGCTCCTCACTGTTCCAACGCATGATGGCGACTGAACTGTGCCGGGACAAAACTTTATAGTCCCCCCTCTCGAACGAGACCACTAGCACTCCGTTACGACATCTACCGACTAAATGGCGAACTTTTTAAAAAAGGAAGTTATGCTGCCGCACCCTGTATTTGGTTATTTTCTACTTTACAAACTACGTCTATGACGGCTTCAAATTCTAAAATATTTTTATGTTTTAATTCAAAGAGTAATTCCGCTTGGTAGTAATAATGCACTTTTTGCAACTATACAAATAAATCGTGAGATTTTATAATACTTGGATGTAATGTTCTAAGTTTACAGAAGGTCAAGGAATTTTCAACCGTTTCTAAAAAGTCTTGAATTACATTGAATGCGATAAGAAGTTCGTTTAATAACTTTCAAATATTTAATATTTTCCGCATTTGCTTGAAAATCTAGAATATCTCTTATCTCAAATATTTTCGTTTTTAATAATTTTTCATTATACTGAATGTCCTGAATTGTCTTATTAAAATTATCAATTACTTGGCGACTAACAGAATATTGCATTCTTATTTGATTTTGCAGGTTCTCTTGGATTTGTTTTAAATGTTCCATAATTGAATTAATTCTTTCTCCATCTTCAGAGTCAAAGTTTCATGTAATTGTTTTTACTATTGATCCAAGACCGTTAATTAACCCTCTCTTTGGTCTATCTAAGGTAGAATGAATATTAATGTTATCAAATTTTTCTTCTATATTATTCCTAGTGTACTCTATTATATTTACAATATTTTCTGTCCGAAAGGTAGTCTCGTGAACTGTAATGAACCTTTTTCTGTGCTGAAGGATGTGCATTTTTTAGAAGATTTTAATGTTTCTCGTATTGATTTCAACATTCTCATAATTTGTGTTTAAAATTCAAACATATGGATTTTTACTTGAAATGATTGCTCTAGCTAAAAATACTCCCTTTGCTATCTCTTGATGTTCTACTATTTTTTCTTTTCTTAACCTTTTGAAATTTTCTGCCAACCTGTATACTTCACATCTCGGTGGTATAGCTAATGTGTCATATGCTGGGTTTTCAAAAATTTGGTCAGACACTGGGATTCTATTTTTGCTCCTTATATGCAATTGCTAATTGCTTGTTAATGTAAAGAATTATATTAATTTTTCCTAACGTTGTAGCTAATCCTGGCATTATTATACCCTTAATGCTTATTTTTTGATTAGTCTGAATTAATTGTTGAGGAAAATTTTTGTGATATTTCAATTAATGAAATGTCTGCTCCTGTATCTAAGATAAAGTTGCAGGTGTTATCTGAGATATTAGTCTGCATTTCTACAAAAGTGATAAGTCAAGCGTATAAATTGAATAATTATCTAAAATCGTGGATTTATCATTTGTTCTACCCTTCAAAACCCCAACTGTTGATTCTCATTTACGGTTTCACTCTTTACCTCACACATTCTGACATTATTGTTATATCTTTGGTCTGTGTTGTTGCCTTGTGTCCTTTAGGCGTGTTATATTGTCTTTCAAAGCGGTTATATCTATTTTCCTTGGGCACATAGTTGTTTTTGTTTGCGTTAGCGCCATTACTGTATCTGTTGAACTTTTCTTTTGGTATCGCCCTTGATAATTATTATTTCTGCTGAAATTTCTTGAACGGTAATAGTTTTGATTACCCTTATAATACAGTACTTGCTGATTTGTCATTTTATCTACTGAAACCAATTTCCTAATTATTTCTTTTGTTGATTGGAAGTTACCAGCTGCGATTAGTGTCTTGGTCGATTCGGATGTGACGTTTGTCATTATTGATTTTATTGCCGCCTCCGTCGTGTATTTTTGCGCTAAGTTCTCCGGCATTCCTTCGGATATGTACGCTGTTTGCAGGTTTTCTGTCAACTTTTCAAGTTCTGTGGCGTAACTGTTAATATCTTTTCCGGTTTGTTTTAGTTTATTCAGTTTTGCTAACAGGAGACTGGGATTAACTCCTTTGATTCCACTTTTCAACTTTCGGCTTATTTCCTCTAATGCCGTTTCTGTAGTTATTAAATTTCTTGCTTTCCTGTAAGTCTTGTTTTAACAATTGCTACAGCATTTGTTTCGTTTCCCTGTATGTTCAATTGCAGAAGCTCCAATGCGTCTAAAAATGATTGCAATTTGCTGGCTTCTCCGCTGAATTCTGTTGGTAAAATTCTGCTAGCTAAATTAAAAAAATTCATTCATACTCAACGCCATTTCACCTTGTATATTGTTTTTAATACTTCACCCTTTAGTTCTTGCAAAATTGAGTGTTGTAATGAGATCTGATAATTTAATATTTCAAATATTCGTGATATTTTATCTTGAATCTCATCAAAATATAGTTTGCATAATTCTTGATGACATATATTTAAATTTTTTCTTATTAAATTATTAATTGAATTAATTAATTAAATTGTTAATATTAATTATTAAGAATAAAATTATTATAAGAGCTTACTGAATTACTAATTACGTCCCTATGTATTTCGGGATTCTTTGGAACCTCTTTTTTTAAGACTCTTACTTTGTCTATTTATATCTTCCACTATTTCTTTTAGCTATATATCAAATTCTTCTCAAGTTAATGACATTAATTAAGTTTAGTGTGTCTCGGCTCGTTTTAGTATAATCGTACAATACATAAATACATAAAATATAGATATGGGATATAACCATGTAACCTTAGTATAGACATAAATATTAAAAATGTAAGAATATAGACACATAAAGAATAAGAATATATATAACCATAAATTACACGTACAACTTATCATACACGAATTTCGTAGAAGTACTTACATTTTTTATACACTTAGGGTTGCGACTGGTGCCTTTAGACCTCAGGTATCTTCTGTGTGTTTTCCAGACGGACCATACCAGTTTCAGGATTAGAACGATCACTATTATGTACATTAGCTCTGTCATTTGATTCATTGATTGTTCCTCCTAGACTATGAAATTTTTATTTACGGCTCCGTTGTCTTGGACTTCTTGTTTTGATGATTTGCCTCCCATTTTGTTTCTTAATTGAGAATGTTTTTTCTGAATCAGTTAGTTTACTTAACCAATGTATGTTGTTCAGGATCATTAGTAGCCTTGTGTTTCGCAGGATCGCCATGTGTTGTTGGGGTATTTGGTCAGGAACAGTAATAATAAAAACATACAAAAATCACTGAGTGTTTATTACGTTAACATAGTACTTACAGCTAAGCCTTTTGACACTAAATACACTTTTCTATAATAAAACCGCCCTAATATACTAAGTCGACGAACTACCATGTCGAAAAATCATGTTTCCATTAATATTCTCTCTTTCGTATGAAGTGTCAGCAATATATATGTGTTTTTATGGTTATTATGTACTCGACAAGGCTGGTATTGTTTACCTCTAATGAAAGTGAACACGATCTGTATTTGTTTCTAAACACGTACTGTTTTTAAATTCCTTCGGGTAATTTTAATAATTTAAAATATAAATCTTGTTATGACCTTTTTGAGACACGTTAGTTCGTTTAATAATAATATCTAAATTATTTTATTAAATTTTTAAATTACTTATCAATTATGTAATTAATTAAAAATATATATAATCAGATATAGATTCAGTACACTTTGTTTCTGGATCGTAGAAATGTACCCAAGTCTCATCCATAGTAACAATTAGTTTTAAGAAGTTTACATCTTTTTCAAATCGAGCACAGATCAAACGCAACGCTCTACCCTTCCACGCTTCTTGTCAACATTCAAACATTTGGGGATCCATTTTGCAGCAATTTTTCATGTCCAAATTGACGTAAACTATATAATGAACGCGTTCGTATGAAATATTCAGTGCTGCAGATATCCGTTTTAGCCCAATTCAACGATCTGATAAAATCATGTCATGAACTGCATTGATATTTTCGGGGATTGACACAGAAACTGGCCTTCCCGATCGGTCATTATCTTCAAAAGAAAATTTACCTCTTTTGAAGCTTGCAGTCCAATTTTTCACGGTAGCATACGAAGGACATTGATTACCAAGAGTATTAGGCATATCTTCGTAAATCTGCTTACCTCTTAACCCTTTTAATTAATAATTGGAAATTTTTTTTGGAGACCATTGTGTTTGCCATTCATATTGACACCGTTATCCTGGCCTCTCATGTCAGCAATATTAATATCCATTTCTTTCAAATAATTCAATTAAAAATCGGATAATCCCTAGCCAGTAGTATTTGTAACTGGGCAAAATCCTAAAAAATGTTCTCGAATTTCTATACTTTTTGAATTGTCATTAATGAAAACGAACCTAACAATAATCGTTATCTGGTGGCTAATATCAGGTGTACAATCAAGAGTAATTGAAAAATATTTACAATATTTTAAGATTTCAATAATAGTTCTCTTTACTTCTCCTATCAGGAAACTTGATTCATTTTGTATTTTATTGTCCAAATAGTGTGGCATTTTTTTGCTATCTTTTTGAACCTTATGTTCGGCCATTACGTTATCAAATTTTGCAATTGTCTCCATAAGTTTAAAAAAATTGCCGTTACCTTTTTTGAAAAGTGTTTGAGTGTCCATCTTTTATTTTCCATTTGAATTAAATTTTGATTAAAAGAGTCGACCGTAAAACTTTTCTCAATTGATTTCTTCAAAGCAACCCATTTTCTAACACTCTCAAAATGCCTTTACTTGTTTCATGCCTTTCTAAATTTCGAGACAAATGTTGTTGATACTTTAAATAATTTTCAACAAAAACAAAAACAAAAAACTTTTTCATTACAAGTTAATTTTTTTTCTTTTTCGAAATAGGTTGCGCTAAAAGATCTATTTGAATAATTTACTAAATATACAAAATTTTTTAGTTGTACTGGTCCTAAATCTAAAATTGACATTCTAATATTATCTGCTAATACCCGCGGCCATTTAATAATTTCTTATTTACCTTAAGAATATCTTCACTAAATATCAAAATCAAATATTGAAAATGTGGGTGGGTCTTGGCTACATGGAGGTTGTGGTTCTTTATTGCTCCTGGACATAAAAAATTTTTTTAATGATACAGCTAATCGTTTTTTGCCTTTCTCTTTTTCTAACTTCCTTTTTTGGTATTGTGAACCAGAAAGTTTCTTTCGACCATCAAACATCTAAATAATTGAACTATGATAAAAAAATTTGACAAATTGTCTAATATAAAATAATTAAAACCTACCGTTCAGTCCGTTCACAATCACTGAATAAAAATAAATCAAATAGACGCTGATCTCTTTCCCTAATTCGTAATATCGCAATCTTTACTCTTTGGTTTTCAACTAATCAACTTAAATTTAAAAAAGTTAAAAAAAGGCTAGATAAACACGAAAACACGGCAATAATATTTTTTTCTTTTGCCTGGATATTACCTTAAAATTATTTTCTTAAAATATTTTTGAATTTTTTTCTCGAGAAAATTATTAGTTATTAAACTAATTTCAGTCTGAGGCTGAAGTTTCTGCTCATAGTTCAATATATCGCATAGAGATGACAACAATACACAATTTTTTTAAAAACTTCCTATTTCAATTTTTTTTATTGATATTACGATTTTTTTGTTAAGAAGTATGTGGAATGTCTGAAACTATTTTATTATACTAATTTGAATAATTTAATTCACACAAATGATGATTTTTTTTTTATTTGCGGATTTAAAATGAGGAATTTTCTGTAACAACTCTTCTTGATTGAGTTTCTCCATTCACTCAATGATTTTTTGGAAAAGTTTTTTATCATTAGACGAATGAAGAATTTGTTGTACACCTTTATTCTGTTTACGATCTTTATTGCAGTAAAAACAAACATTATTAAGTTGTGGAACTGTTTCAATATCTTCAATGTTATGTCAGAAATATCATGAAAAACATTAGTTTCGTTAATACTTAAATCACAAGTCGAGCTGATAGCAACATCTAATGTTGACGACTATCTAAACTTGGAGCAACATCTTCTGAAAGTACCGCACTGTTGAAACAATAATTAGGATGTCTTGACATGCACTGGTTATTTGAATTTTTAGCAACATGTTCTGGTATTATTTCACTATTTATACTCAGTTCAGAATCTCCTGATGTTTAACTATTTAATCCCGAAGAAACAACCTTACATGCGATTTCATTGTTTGAGTCTCGTCTTTCGCAATAGTTCTACTAATATCTGCTGGAATACTCGATAATAAAACGTGCGGACAAAAATATAATTTTTGAAACGTTAATGACCCAAAAAATGTGTGTCTGTGAGACCTATCTAAAGACAAAAATTTTAAAATTACACGTTCAATAATTATTTAAAAATTCAGTATTATTATCTAAACAGGTAGGATGAGTATTAATAAACGCTACCGCCAGCCAGGTAGCCCAAACACCAATCGAAAGAGCAAGAAGGACGACACATATAAAATCAGCTGACCTAAATTTCTTGTTTTCTAAACGTTGTCAGCTTCCATAATATAGAAAAACTATTGTTGATTTTGTTATTTGTTCCAGTCGTTCACGTGTCTTTCGTCAATTATTAAGGTTAAGACTACATGAAGGAACAGAAGTATAAATAATAGACTATAACAGAGGCAGCAGCAGTAGCAAGCTTATTTGTGATAAATTGTAACTTAAGGTGCCAAAACCAAATTTTTTGAGTTATAGCATTGTGTAATCATTACATAATGCCTTTCTCATAGATCTAGTACTATTTTGTTGATAGACTACAAAATAGCAGCTGAAAAGACGAGAAACGATTGAACCTAACCACAATTGAAATGTGTTATTGATGAATCAGTTATATATTATGTAATACTCCTGTATGGACCGTTGGTATGGGAAAAAACGTCCCTACGTTACGGTGCCGAAAATATTCATTTTCTCTCTCGTTCGACACACTTTATCTATACTGCGCATGCTTCATGCACGCAAAAGATGCGCAGAACTAACTGAAGCGCCCGGAGAGAGAACGTTACACTATTTGTTTCACTTCAAAGTAATACTTTTAGAAGAATTATCGTTGCTCTATGCATTAACATGAAATTTATAAGTTAATAGATGATTCGCCACACTTGATTACACCTATTATTTTTCTCACAATTCTAGCTCGTCAGTAAATCACAAAAAATAGAAGTAGCAAAAGAGTCTACGGAATTCAAGTATCACAATCATCAGTGAGAAATTGTATTAGAATAGTAACGAAATGCAAAACAAAGTCAAAAGGAAATCAAAATTTTCCTCTGTCAATCTACTGAACAATATCTATTTTTCTGATTCAATTTTAACATGATCTACCATGGAAAAATCATCGTGCTCTACGCATTAATTTGAAATTTAAAAATTAATAGATGATTTTCCGTTAACTTCAATAAAACATGTAGTTAAAGTATCTTACCTTTTATAATAAATCCTTCTAATATTTCAAGCTCCTAGAAATCAATGTAGTATCGTAGTGTCGGATCGTAAGGACTTTTTTCATATTCGAATGCTATAAATTTTTGAAATAAATCTATTTGTGTGGTCTTACTTTTTCTCATATTTGACCAGAAAACGAATATCTTATTCTTTCAAACGAAGGTTTCAACAAAATGGTTTTGTCTTTTTGGGTAATAGCATAATTTTCTATGCCAGTAAAAGTATCGAAATGTTTTTATTTTGAAACTGTCGAACTCTAATTCCATAATTTGTTAGATGTATCCCTTTAGGATTTTTTGGAAACTGGTTTAAAACTATCATGATATGGTCGTAATCATATGATAGGATCCTACTAAATGAAAATTTAAAGTTCTTGTAAAAAATGTTTTAAATTTGAAATTTCCACCAAATATTGAACGCGCCCGCCGTTCAAATACTGTCATCAAAATCTGGTTCTAGGTTAGGATCCACAATCAGCCGATAAATGATCTATCTGATCTCAAATAATAATAGTGTCCGAGTGACAGTCGCCGCCTCGTGACCGAACGACGCACGCGTTTCGCCTTACCGAGTAAGTAAAGAAACGATGAAAGTAGTGGTATTTCACCGGCGATGTTGCCATCTCCCACTTATGCTACACCTCTCATGTCTTCTTACAATGCCAGACTAGAGTCAAGCTCAACAGGGTCTTCTTTCAACGCTAATTTTTCCAAGCCCGTTCCCTTGGCAGTGGTTTCGCTAGATAGTGGGAGGGACACGCTATCGAGGTTTGTGTCACTGTGCATATCACCATGGTGATACTGCGCAATGTCACGGCCCACCTACCTTGCGGCATAAGGCTAGTTTCCGCCCAAAATCCACCGAGACCACTGCCAAGAGAACCCATCCCATCTCCTCTACTCCTAAAAATGAGCGGGAAAGAAGACCCCAATTTCTTTTCTTCATTGTCTCAATTCAAGGCTTACAATTATTTTTCTTATACAATTCTCAAACTTATATAACATATATCGTCCCTTCAATGGTAAACTCGCGAATCTGCAAAATCTCAATTATTCAGGGGAGCAAAAAGCAATTCGATTTGTTTCCCTAAAATCAGTTTTAATTCTTTTTAAATGTTATTTTTGCCTATAATGTATAACTTGAGGCCATTTTGAAGGCTATAAGAGCAACTTTGAAAATTTTCGATTTTAAAGGCCTAAAACGCAGATTCGTTAGTTTACTGTGGTACACATTTGGTAATTATTGTAGTTTGACAGTAAACTAGCGAATCCGTAATAATTATTGTTCCAAATTTAATGTTATTATTCACTCAATTGTCGGTTTTTATTACACAACTTCGCTATACTAATGCACAATAGTTTTAGGGTACATATTTTAATATAAAAAAAGTACTTAGTCCAAACCAAATACAAGAACAAATTAAAAAATATTTATCGTTATCAAAAATTAAATCTCAAAACTAAACGTAAATTAATAATTATAAGATCAAATTAAAAAATACAAAATTAACAAAAATTAAATCTCAAAAATCAACTTAGATTAATCCTTAGAACTTATTATTCAGAATAATCAGACTCTTCCAGCTGATCTGGTTCTGGCAAGTTGTCTCTTGCCAATTTATTTGCAGGTAAATTATCATAGTAATCGTGATTAACTTTGGGTATCACTAATTCATCACAAAGTTTTTTTAAGTCTTTCTTTTTTGCATTCGAAATCGGAATTCGAGAAGAATACAGTTTTGCAGGCTCTGATATTATTACAGGACGCCCTCGTAGCTTCTTCAAAGTACATTTAGTGTATGACGTATCGTTGTAACTATTTTTAAAAAAAATTGTCTCTGGAGCCGATTTTTCATAATGCAGCCACACTGCATTGCGAAACTTAAGTTTCTGACCTGACTCGTCTTGGAAAACAGATTTTTTAGATTGGTTAAAATCTATGAAATTATCGTGTAAAAGATACGTGACGTCATAAGGTCTTGGATTTGATCGTGCTGTTCTTATCACTTGTGCCCAGCCTTCTGGGGTGTATATAGGAATATTTTTCGATTTCTGCTCTATCTTACCGTGAATGGAGTCGCATTCCATTTGGGTGTGTCCAGATTCGTAAAACTTGTGATCTATCACCTCAAGAACAGAGTGTACTTTTAATAAATGGAGACACATTATAGAAAAAGTTACGTTCTTTTGCTGCCCTGCACAATTATCTGACATCATTCGAACATGCCTTATTTCTGGTTTATTCATTATAAAATTTTAAATACAAGTAGAAATTTCCACACTTCCCCGCTTTCCTTCAGTTTCATCCCAAAGGTAACAGGTAGCATCAGAATTTCCTAAGTTATATGTCGTAAGATTGTAAACTGCAAGTTTTCTGACATAAAACAGAGGCCCGGCTGCACCCTTAGGAGTGTTAAGAACTGACTGTAAGTCAAAGTTAAACGCCAAAACAGACGTTGACGCCTTGCTGTTTCTTTATCCTCGTCCCTGCATTGACGTGCAGATTCCTTGCGTTTTAAATAATCACCATGACTATTGTTTTGGTCATCATTTCCCTCTGTATTTTTATGAACCTCACAGGTTTTACAAAAATCTTTTTTTGGTTTATGGAATGTTAACTTGTATTCTCTAAACACCCTCCTGTACTTTTCAAAACACACGGGCTTACTAGAAATTTTCTCACACTCCAGTTTATATAATTTATACATAGTTTTAATTGTTAATGAAGAATCAAGATATTTATATTCTGATTTTTTACGGCAGTAATAGAATTCCACAGAAGGAAAGGAAAGAATATGATGCCTAAAAAATTTCTCTGAATTCTCATCTGTTTTTTGTGGTGGTGCCTTCTTTCCTCTCATATCAGGTAGCATTTGGCCTGTTTCACTAACCTTAGCTAAAGCACCCCTAATAGTAGCTTCTGGAATATTTAGAGTATCTAAAAAATAATTCCTGCAGACGTTATGTTTCTCCCCTTTGTATGTTAGAGAGTAACTCTTTGTTGCTTTCCTTCGAGACTCATGATTCGTTGTTTTTCTTTTTGGAAGATTGACAGTCACATGTTTTACAATAAATTCACGTTGTTGGTATAAAGTATCTAACCCGTGAAATGTTTTATAAATTTGTAACCTGCCATCTTCAGGAATTAAATCTTTACACTTGTGTTTAGGAAGATTCAAGCAACGAGGAGCTATAATAGGTCTAGCAGGAATATTTTTACCAGTAGTTATTTTATAAGATTTTCCCTTGAGTCGATTCGCTTTTTCAACACTTCTTTTCCAGAGAGTAGGGTCTGATACCTTCCTTTTCTTCGGTGTTGCCTGTTTAGACGGAGAAGTAGTTTCTTTGTTTGATATTATTTCCTGTGGTAATTCATTAATATTTTCTGTAGCACCTGAAAAAAAAAGGTTTCAATTTGAGCTAAAATCAATCCAGGTTATGCATACTTGTTTCCAAATCACTCAAATTATCCGATGGAGGTTGGTAATCCTTATCAAAAACACTATCATCTGAGCTGAAAGCATTTTCCAGATCCGAACCGAAGGAAGGAATAGGTGACGATTCTCTAGAACCTACAAAAGAAAAATCTTTACTTTTGTCAAAACCTTGCCGAAATAAAACTTTTATGTGAAGTTTGCAGAGTTGTAGATCAAAATTACTTACAAGGTAAAGGCAAAACACGCGAAGTGGATGGAATTGGCAAATCTTCATCTACTGACGTTTTCTCCTCAGTTTTCTCTAAAATTGCAAAAAAATATATTTTTAGTGCTTTGATTATCACCACTAGAAACTTTTAAATTATTTAATTTACCTTTTTCATGTTGTTTTAATGCCATTTCCACTAGCCTCTTCGATCTACTCATCATGTTTTCAAGAAACTTCACTATTTAAACTTAACCGATGAATTAATTTCAATACAGCACTAACAAACGAAAAAAGCATTAGTGCTTCCACCCGAAAACGCAATATGCAACTAAATGTTAATCTATACTACAAAATTGTTTATACAATGCTTCTTATCCTTAATCATGATAGTTTTCTTTGAAATACATTGTACTTCGTATACGGTATACTTACGTTTGTTTAATTCGGATTTTAAAATGTATACAAATTTATACTATCTTGTAATGTTAACAAAGAATAATGAATAGTTGATACATTTAGGTATTTGTTTATAATAAGTAAAAACCTTAAGCCGAACTTGACTTGTAAAACTCGTACAAAATGTAAGTTAACAAATTAATAGTTATTTGAATACCTATTGAGACTTTTTCAAATTACTTAGTCTTAGGGTCAAAAAATCGTACTCATTATCATTTATAGTAAAATATCGTTCTTGAATTCATAGTGCTGTAACAAATAAAGACACACGTTGAAAATTTATCCAAATCCAAAAGCGCAATAAAAATTGTTTGTATCCAAAAGAGTAAAATGTCCATAAGTTACGCGAGTTTACAACACGCTGATAACATTTACGAAATAGCTCACAACAGTAGACTAACGAATTCGCCTATTCGCGAGTATACATTGGTAAAGAGATGCATGTGTTATTAAAATTCACTACGGTAAAGTCACCAATCTATAAATTCGCTACTTTACAGAGGTCGAAAAACAAGATTCACGCAGTTAGGTGAGTTTACAGTGGCAATATCTAGTATAACGAAACGAGCTACAGATACGCGAGTCTACCATAGTGTGTATTGGTCATCTTACATCCAAATGCACCAATAACCCCAAATTCGCAAAAATTGCAGATTCGCGAGTTTACCATTGTAGGGACGATATCTAAACATTACATATAATTATTAAAACTTATATACAATCGTTTGTGTTAGTCTAGTCATTTCTGTCTTTTTGTCTGTTTTCGTTGTTTCCAGGACTCGATAATTCGTTCTTCCCAAGCTGTTGTTTGGGGATAGACTTTTTTGTTTTGGTGCCATATTGCTTGCAGAGCAATTATTTAGTCTGGTTCATCGTCATAAATAGTCTGTTGCGCCCATTCGTTTAGCCATTCTGCGATCGTCTTGTTGTGTATGTCTATGTCTGTGGGCGGGTATTGAATATTAAGTATACTGAGTCTTCTTATAAGTAGTGTTCTGGCTTGCAGTGTGTCGTGTTCTGTGCAGTCATTTCTTACATGTTGTATAGTCTCCGGCGTTTGACAATGTGTGCAGTTCCCCTCTGTTTCTCGTAAGTTGAAGCGCTCGTAATAGGTTTGGATATGTACGTGTCCGGTAAGTGCTTGTATTGTTTTCCAGTTTAGGTCTGCGTGTTTATGTTTCGTATGTTTTATCCACTCGTAGGCTTTGCGTCCGGTTATTATACACTTTCACGGTCACCTGGTTTTTTGGCTCTAGAAAATCGAAAAATGGATGGATTTTATTAATGATCTTGGTCTCAAAATGTTCGATTTTACGGCAGATTTAAAAAAAAATTAGTAGAAATAGCTGGAATGAAAATTTCTCATAGTTTTACTGTTTTAAATCGTAAAAAAAACGGTTTTGCAAAATAATCCTTTATAAAAAAATTATCTCATTATCAGATAAAGTTCTTATATTTTTTTTTGTATTCTACATAAATTAATAAACAATTTAAAAAAAAATTCAAAAAGAATGATTTTTTCAGTTTTTATAGCTTAAAATGAAATCGATGAAAAACAATCAATTTTCGTGAACAGTTTCGTACTATATTCTTCAATGTTAATAGTTTTTGGACCATTAAAAATCGAAAAATAGATAAATTTTATAATTTTGGTCCTAAAATGTTCCATTTTACGACGAATTTATGAAAAACACGGGGGTAGTGGCTGAATTTGCGGTTTTTAATAGTTTTAAACCCGTTTTTCTACTATTTAATAGTAGAAAAACGGGTTTTTCTAAATAATCTGGTACGAAAATTTTTTCTCGTTATCAAGTTCAGTTTCAAATCTTCAATTCCTTTGATATTCCAATTGACACCTATTATTTAATTCCATTTTGGGAATCATCAATCTCATAGAATATTTTGATGTCTTAAACTGATCTAAAAATCTTATTTTGGTCATCAATGTCATCATAAATTATTATAACATTGTTTGTATGGCATTGATACATTTTTGAGGTTCAAAATAAATTTTATAAGATCCATTTTTAACCTCAACTTTGTTAAAGCGGACGAAACAACAAAATTGAAGTCAAAAATGGGCTTAGATTATAATGTGTAATGATATATTTGTAATCCGAATTTCAACTTCAAAGTTGTAATTAAAGACTTTGAATTTAAAAAAATATTTTAAATTTTGTCTCGGGGAGTTAACTATTGAGGGGTGGGTGTCGTGGGGGGGGGGGGGTTTGCTAAAAGAGCACAAAATAATGCTGTTTAACAAGTGTTACATAATTCTATTCTTTCAACTTATCTTTTGTATGAAATGAAAACAACACAGTAAACAATACTCATTTTATTTACAAACAAAAAATATTTTTTATTATAATTGAAAAAAAAATTTACATTGTGAAATCTTCAAATATTTTAATCTGAACATGAAAATAAAACTTTTCTTTAATAAATTTTGTAGTCTTAACAAACATCAAATATTTCTTCAAGAAAAAAAACAAAAACAATAAAAAACAAAAACTGCTTCTAAAACTATTAATTATTGTTATTGCTAATATTATCACAAAACTCATGTAAAATTATAAAAAAGTTATGTAGTCTTTGACAATGATTATTATATTTTGTGCGAAACAAAAATTCGGCAATATACTCAAACATGTTCTCTTCTTTCGAGCCATATTTGGATATATTTGCCCTCGCCGTTCTCCATGTCCTCTCTATGTTTTGCGTATGAGCGCTAGAATGTGGATCCACGAAATTTAAAGAATGATTTACCGTCAAATCCTACAATATCAATAAGTAAATTAACATACATGAAGGGAGATATTTTTTGGTTTCGAACTCAAATAAAAAATTTTCTTGGTAGTAAAGCAATTTTGTTACTGAAACTTCAGACGAAAATAAGAATAAACAACTACCTTCATCATTCAAGCAGTCATAAGCTTTCCAGCAATCAGATATTACTGTGGTTCCTGGTTCAATTCTTCGTTTTATAACTTCTAATAGTACTTCTTTTGTCCTGTTCATTACTGGTTCCATAAAGAATGTTTTGGTTTCTTTCTCAATGCCTCCGAAAATCCATTTTCCTTCGATTACTCTTCCTTTATTGTATTTGCGACGACCAAACTTCGCTTCGTCAATTTCGACAACTTTTTTCCTACCACCAATTTTTGATGAACAGTTTTTAAATACCCAGAATTCACAAACTTCTCGAATAAATGAAGACCAATCACAATAAGTTGTTGGAGATATGTTGAATTCATTCATTAAATGCTCATGAGGAGGGTTTAAAAGCAAATATTGAGAAATTATTGAGCAACTTTTCTCTAAACTCGATGAAGAATCTTTAAACCACGAACCAGTACGAATAGATTGCTTGAAATTGCATTGTTGTACTTCAACTCGTTTATTAATAGTAACTTTTTTCTTCTTACGACATTGCCAAAATAGTGTTTTTGTATTTAAGTCACATAATTTAACACAATTATTACAAAAAACCTCAGATTCTATCGCACCATGATGAATTAAAAACTCAATTGTTTGTTTTGTATCACTGAATATTCTAAGTGCTTCAAATGTATTCAATTCACAATTATTGCAACTCATTGTCAATATATAGAACAGTCGATTTGATACTAATTTGATGAAATTTTTCCGTACATAGATTTGACAATCGATTATAGCGCCAATAGAGATCGATAACCAATACACATGTATTTTCAATATTGTTCTGTATCAGCGCCACACAAATACAAATCGATAATATTCTAATTACAATTGAAAATATTCGTAACATTGACAGTCGATAATGTGTGTAACAATCATCGACATAACCTAATTTATCGTTATCAAAATGCTTAAATTGGAACATTTGTGTAAATGTGATTTTTATCTTTTTTTTTAATAGAATACATTTTAGGCTGAAATTTTTTTATTCAAAATATTCATTTTTTTATGTAAATTGCGAAAAAAATATACGAACTTGATTCCACGACGTCAGAAACAGTTACGAAGGATTATATGTAGAAAGTCATTTTTTTGCATTTAAAGTCATGAAACTATAAAAAAATATTTATTTTTTCTAATTTTCGTATTTTTTTATAAATCCGCCGTAAAATGGTACATTTTGAAACCAAGATCATTAAAATCCATCCATTTTTCGATTTGCTAGAGCCAAAAAACCAGGTGACCGCGAAAGTGTAAAATTACCTTGCGTCCTGTTGATTCGTTGTCCCATAGCCGTTGCCAATGTCTTATTGCACGGGTATGTCGTTCTTGTTTGTACATGTTTTTGGTGAAAAGTTCAGTAGTCTGTTCCGGTTGTTCGTACGAATCTTTCGCTATCTGCTATTTGCATTCCGTGATGTTGTCTGTTTGTGTATTGCATCGTAATCCTTCTTCCCGTTTGTTCAAGGTCTTGTATATTTTTTGTCAGTTTTGTTGTGATTTTTGTGTTAGTGTTCATGTGTTGTAGTGAGTACATTGCGTTCTTTGAGTCTGTATGTATTATTTATATCAATGTTTATAAGTTAAGTGGGTAGGGACAGTGTGAATCTCGTTAATCCATTCATGCGCGTCACTAATTAGATGACGAGGCATTTGGCTATCAGAAATGTGTTTTTTCGCCGCGGCAAGCCGCACGGACCTCGACAGAGCCAGTTCTCAACACTTGTCATCATGCAGTCAAAGTGGCCTGTCACATACAAGGTCCCAATCAAGGGCTCGCTATAAATGGCGCTCTTGTTCAGAGCGGCTAGGGAAAGGGAACTAGATACTTCCTAGCTGACGGCAATGTCACACAGTATGGCTCTTGAACCCATCTGGAGCACGAGATAATCAAGTTATACCCAGGCCGCCACCTCTTATAGAGGCATGCAGATAAGCATCCGCACATGTTCGGTTCAGACCAAGAAACTTTTAACGGATACTCTAATGATTGTATCAGCGGATTTTAAAGTCTTCTTGGTGACTATGGCGCTTTGTAATTGATTTTGTATGCGCGGCAACAAGAAGTGTTTAACGATGTTAGGTTTCTGTGCCGGTTGAAGTCCTACTTTGTTTATTCTATAGAGCTGGATTGTGAGGTCGGAAATGGTGGATCGAGTCTGTCCCATGACTCCATACCGCCTGCCCAGGTACTTAAACATATCCAGAGGTGTTAATTGGCGAATGAACAGACCCTCTGCCGCGAATAGAGGCCGAGTAACCACGTAAGAGAGTTTGTTGCCTCAGTTGACGTTAACCGATATGGCAACACTCTTTGTCGGGTTAATCGACATCCCTCGCTTCGCAATGAACTCAGTAACATTTCTAAGCTGCTTAGTGGCACTCTTGACAGACTCTGCCAATAGCACTAGGTCATCCGTATACGCTAGTACTGACACCTTCATGTCATCTGAGACAGGTATGCCCGACCCACCATTCTCCAGTTCGCCCTACTAATCCACTACTAAGTTGAAAAGATAGGGCGATAAAGGGTCTCCCTGCTTTTCGCCTCTATCGATATTGATTCTCCTTGTTTCCTTGTTGCCAGCAGAGACTATGGTATAAGATTTTAGGTAGGAGTCCATTATATACATTTTTGTTGTCTCGTCTATACCGAACCTGTTCAGAGCTCGCAGGGTGGACCATTGCGATACTGTGTCGAAGGCTTTAGAAAGGTCTAACGACAAGATGTTATATGGCTTAACTCTACGTCTTCTTTCCTTGATGAGCGTTTGGTGTAAGATGTTATTCAGCAGGACACCATTGATCTTCATGAAACCTCTTTGGTTGGCGTGTATCGGTAACGCCCAGAGGCCGAGTAACCACGTAAGAGTGTTTGTTGCCTCGGTTGACGTTAACCGATATGGCAACACTCTTTGTCGGGTTAATCGACATCTCTCGCTTCGCAAAGAACTCAGTAACAGTTCTAAGCTGCTTAGTGGCACCCTTGACAGACTCTGCCAATAGCACTAGGTCATCCGCATACGCTAGTACTGACACCTTCATGTCATCTGAGACAGGTATGCCCGACCCACCATTCTCTAGTTCGCAAACCAACTCGTCCACTACTAAGTTGAAACGATAGGGCGATAAAGGGTCTCCCTGCTTTACGCCTCTATCGATGTTAATTCTCCTTGTTTTCTTGTTGCCAGAAGAGACTATGGTATAAGATTTTAGGTAGGAGTCCATTATATACCTTTATGTTGTCTCGTCTATACCGAACCTGTTCAGAGCTCGCAGGGTGGACCATTGCGATACTGTGTCGAAGGCTTTAAAAAGGTCTAACGACAAGATGTTTATGGCTTAACTCTACGTATTCTTTCCTTGATGAGCGTTTGGTGTGAAATGTTATTTAACAGGACACCATTGATCTTCATGAAACCTCTTTGGTTGGCGTGTATCGGTAACGCCCAGAAACACCTCGGGAGTAACTCCAAAGAGAAACATGACATTATATAATAGAACCAATCTCTTCACAGGGGCCGTTTTAAGAGCTAGCAGGCGCACTGCGTCTGGACCAGCCGCCCCTGATTTTGATGTGTTAATGGCCCATAGGATATCTGACTCTGTAATTGGCTGGTCCAGCTTATGTTCCTCTTACTGATCTAAGATTGGTTTGTTGTCTAAGAGAGAGGGACTTCCGAATATGCCCCTGTACTCGGACTCTATTGACGCAATGTCAGGTTGTACATCGTCCCCCCAGAGTGGTTTCCCGTCTAGGATTTCACGCGCCAAAGCGGCTCGATCGGATTGATATCGTCGTTGGACGACATTGTATTTATAAAAACGCTCATGGTTCCTGTTATTAAAGACTGGGGCCCTGCGGTTTCAATTTGCCTTCGTTTTGGGCTTCCCATTCCCTGCTTCGTTGAAGAGTGCAGTAATATATTAATTCACCTCTTTTTTCACTCCCTCTCTATGGCGATCTAGGTTGTTGAAATGAGAGTAACGGAATAAAGTGCTATCATATAAGTGTTCCATCCGTCATTAGCGTGCCAGTAATTGTATAAAAACGTAGAGATAGTGTTATGTTGGTGTTCTATCGTTATGGGTACGAGGTACGAACTCCTCAGCATTCGGATTAAGACTTTGACGATCTTTAAAGCTCGAGTCCCTGCTCCGATCTCTAGGACTCTCAAGAAGAGAGAACTCCACTACTTCACCTTCTTCTTCCTCGTGGGGCCGCGCGTTTTCGTTCTCAAGTTGTTCGAGGGCCTCGATGTTGTTTTCTTTTCTAAGGAATTCGAGGAGTTCCTTGTATCTATCCTGTTTCCGTCTATATTCGATTGAGTCCGATTGTACGATTAGAATAGATACTCTGGAGATGTTTGTTAATAAAACGGCCAGTATAGGCGAGTTCGTGTTTGGACATTTCTATGTAGTCTTCATCCTCGAATTCAACGGGGGCATTAGGCTTTTCGTAGATATTCTCAAGCTCCTCATTGTACTCCACGGGGTGTGTTCTCCGCATGTGTTGTCGCATTCCAGCTTAAGACTTATAAGTTTGTTTCCATACGGAGCAAACATTGCCGTCAGCCGGGGGTGCACCCCGGCAGCGTAGCCTTCTTAAATGGGTTTGAAGCCCTGTATCAGTGGCGAAAGTTTTACCATATATGCACAAGACCATAGTTCTAGGACTGAAACTAGGTCTGTCGTAAGTTCGATTCAGTTGTTAGGGGATAGTTGGATAGACAGGAAGAGACTTGTCTACCACTTAGATAAAAAGTCGGAAGGTGTACTATCCCTAAAACTAAAACCCCCTGGAGTCTGGAGGTGGGCAAGGTCCGATAAAGGAGCCAGATAGGTGACTATCTTCCAAATGCAACTGAAAGAGCCGCCACCGCCGTTGCAAGCCACGTGCACGGATGGAATTCACAATTTTTGTTGCAATGCCCATAATTTTCTCCGTGTTTAAAACTTTGGAACACAAAAGTTGTTGATGTATAATGCAATGGAATGAAAAAAATGAAGGGAATTCTTCATTAGCTCGACACAATGCCACAAAATCGTTTTTGTTTCCAGTCATTGCTGGTGCTCCATCGGTTGTAATGCACACTAATTTATATATTGGTAGCTCGTAGTTTTTTACAAAATTAAAGAAAACTTCATATATATCTTCGCCACGGGTCTTCCCCTTCAGAGGAATGATTGTCAAAAATTCTTCCTTAGCCGACATGTCATTGAATACCATCCGAATAAAAATACACAGCTGGGCAGTGTCTGTCATATCGGTGGATTCGTCGAACTGTAAAGAAAAGTATGTACATTCCATGATATCATGTTTTAGTTTATCTGAGATGTCCTGACTCATGACTTCAATACGCCTTGTGACAGTCGGACGAGATAACTGAAGTTCTCTAATAGCAGACATGATTTCTGTTTTATTTTTAAAATCTCCAAATAAAGTCTCACCCGTTTCAATAAATGCTTCCTTCGCCACCGATCCATCTTCGAATGGTTTCTTGTGTTTCGCAAATATATGAGATATTTTAAATGACGCGATCGTAGCAGCTTTTGATTGTTTGGCTGGTCTTCTGAACATGGTTTATTCTTATTTTAAATAAGATATAAAATCACTTACTTTTCGTTTTCTTAATTCACTCTGTGGCGGAAAATCCTTTTGATAGTTTTTATGAACCGTTTTATGATGCCTCTCTAAGTTAACACGCTAAGGTATTGCAACTGACGCACGACAAATAACACAAATGCACTTATCCTTCACCATACAAAAGAAAAATTCTTCCTCCCAATCCTTATTAAAATGATACGTTTTAGATTTCTTCACTGCACTCATTTTCCACTATTTAATAATAAACTTTGTATCGACTGGTCGATCGCGATCGACCGTTTGAGCACCCCTGATATAGGGGAATCTAATTTCATAATACTTGTTTTTCATTATTATTATTATTTTCATACAAGTTTGATATAATACACCTCGGACGTTCATACATCGAGCGGCATCTAATTTCATAATACTTTTTTCTCTTATTGTTAATATTTCATAACACTTTTATATAATATACCTCGAACGGCTTCTACATACAAAACGTCTCCATACAATTTTTATAATTCATCTTTTTCGACAAGTTCATATATACAGGTGAATCTAATTTCCTAATACTTGTTTTTCATTATTTTTACTACTTTCATACAACTTTTATATAACACACTTCAGACGGCTTCTGCATACAAAACGTCTCCATTCAATTTTCACAATTCATCTTTTTCGACAAGTTCATATATATAGGGGAATCTCATTTCATAACACTTGTTTTTCATTATTATTACTATTTTCATACAACTTTTATAGAATACACCTCAGACGTCAAACATCGAGCGGCCATCTAATATCATAATACTTTTTTCCCTTATTGTTAATATTTTCATACAACTTTTATATAACACACCTCAGACGGCTTCTGCATACAAAACATCTCCATTCAATTTTCACAATTCATCTTTTTCGACAAGTTCCTATATCGAGCGCAATCTAATTTCATAATACTTGTTTTTCATTTTTATCACTAATTTCATACAACTTTTATATAATGCACCTCGGACGTTCATACATCGAGCGGCATCTAATTTCATAATACTTTTTTCGTTATTGTTACTATTTTCATAACACTTTTATGTGATACACCTCGGACGGCTTCTACATACAAAACAACTCCATTCAATTTTCACAATTCATCTTTTTCGACAAGTTCTGATATCGAGAGCAATCTCATTTCATAATACTATATACTATTTCATAATACATCATTATTACTAGGTGTGTCTTTTCGCGGCAAGCCGCACGGACCTGGACCGAGCCAGTTCTCAACACTTGTCATCATCTAGTCAAAGTGGTCTGTCACATACAAGGTCCCAAACCCCGCTACTTCCATTTGCCAGTTCCTTCAGTGGAGACTACGTGCCACCCTAGTTCACCCTGGACACTTAAATCAATAAAGGTGGTACTCGGTGGTCACAACAGCACGACATGGGGCCTTAGGAATTAACCTGCCCCGCCAATATTTCGTATTCATAGTCCGCGCCACTTTCCAGGACGGACTCCTTTCCAAAGCGAGGCCAAGACATTGTATTCCCCAGCTGTATTAGGCTGGTGCGCGTGTGAAAGGATCCCACGACACTCCCTGTCCATGTTCCCAGGTACCAGGTCTGGAAGTGCACAGTGGTCCTCGATAGCCGAAGGTGGATGATATCTATAAAAATATTTAGAATAAAAATATTAAATCTACCTGTATCTAATGGTAGTACACCTTCGGGAGAAAATCATATTGAGGCTTCTTAGTTTGAGTAGATGTTTCATCAGTCTATTTAAGATTGAGCCATAAAATAGCGATAAATTGGAAGGCTGCCAATAATAGTTTTGGTAATGTAAGATCTGATGTCTTGCTTAGAATACTAGAAATGATATTATTATCTCGACACCTGATTCCACGCGCTCCCACGACTAGAGGGGCCATGACAATATGTTTTCCAGGGTATCGGGATGTCATGGCACTTAGGAAGCGTGGCACGCTATAAATGGCGCTCCTATTTAGAGCGGCTAGGGAAAGGGAGCTAGCACACTATGGCTCTTTAACCTATTTGGAGCACGAGATCGGGTTTCTTTAATGCGCCGTCGATGCATTTAATGTGGGGTTCAAATTCTACTACCCATCATTTCTTCTCGGCAATTTTTCGCGAATTAACGAGCTGGTCGTGCCGCCTTATTCTCTGCCAATGTGACGCAGGACGTTTTTGTAATACATGGCTAAGTGACTCGTTACGATCACATCCCATCCTACATTTTCTCTCATGTAGTGGATTGGACGGGATTCCCCTAGTGGGTAGAAGATTGCCTCGAAGCTGCACAGCTCTTTTAAAATCTGACCCTGACCAGTAGGGCGGAGGGTTGTTGACCCAGCTACCACTTTCTGTGGAGCAGTCACCTTGATGGAGACCATTGCCAGAATATCCGTTTTCCAGTCTCTCGATTATCTGCCGTGCGATGATGCTACTGCTGCCGCCGCTGTTATTTGTCCACATCAACAGTTTTTCATATAGTTTGACGCTATAAGGCAGGGAAAGAACAGCTGCCGTTGTTGGCATAGCACTATTTATTAAATTATTGAAGCGTCTTTTCATTATGGCGGACACTTGTTCGGATAAGCAAGTTATACCCAGGCTGACACCTCTTATAGGGGCATGCAGATAATCATTAGCACATGTTCGGTTCAGACGAAGAAACTTTCTAACGGATACTCTGATGATCGTATCAGCGGCTTTTAAAGTCTTCTTGGTGACTATGGCGCTTTGTAATTGATCTTGTATGCGCGGTAACAAGAAGTGTTTAACGATGTTAAGTTTCTGTACGGGTTGAAGTCCTGCTTTGTTTATTCTATCGAGCTGGATTTTGAGGTCGGAAATGGTGGATCGAGTCTGTCCCAAGACTCCATACTGCCTGCCCAGGTATTTAAACATATCCTGAGGTGTTAATTGGCGGATGAACTGACCCTCTGCCGCGAATAGAGGCCGAGTAACCACGTAAGAGTGCTTGTTGCCTTGGTTAACGTTAACCGATATGGCAACACTCTTTGTCGGGTTAATTGACATCCCTCGCTTCGCAAATTGAAATTGAAAAGTAAATTGCCAAAAAATTTTTCACCGAATTTCGGAAAATTTTTAGCCTAGCGCGAGAGACCTGATTTTTCGCAATCCAAAAATATCAGAATTTTTGAAATTACCCCTTTGGGGGGTCTAGATGGAGCCAAAAGTCGAAATTTTCGGTCAAAATTGTGTGTGTGGATGGAAAAATCTTCATAATATCCATCAGAAGTTGTCCCAGGTGTGCATCGCTTCACACAACCTAACCTAACATACATTATTTCTTTATTTTTGGACAAGTACCTATTATATCGAGCGGAATATAATTTCATAATATTTTTTTCCCTTTGTATTACTATTTTCATACAACTTTTATATGTTACACCCCGAACGGCTCCTACATACAAAACACCTCCATTCAATTTTCACAATTCATCTTTTTCGACAAGTTCCTATATCGAGCGGAATTTAATTTCATAATACTTTTTTTCGTTATTGTTGATATTTTCCATAACACTTTTATATAATATACCTCGAACGGCTTCTACATACAAAACATCTACATTCAATTTTCACAATTCATCTTTTTCGACAAGTTCATATATTTAGGGAAATCTCATTTCATCATAATACTAGACACTAGCGCTCTCTGCCGGCCAGACGACAAACTTAATACGGTTTTATAGACACTAGCGCCCTCTGCCGGCGAGTCACCGAACTTAACACGGTTTTATAGACATTAGCGCCCTCTGCCGGCCAGACGACAAACTAAACACTAACTTTTTCTAATCTAATTTTCACAATACATCTATCTCGTCAAGTTTATATATCGAGCAGAATCTACTTTGATAATAATTTTTTTTTTTTCATTATTATTACTATTTCATACAACTTTTATATGTTACACTTCGAACGGTTTCTATTTTCATAAAACTTTAAACTAACCTAACCTAACCTTTTTTTTACTGTGGATGGAAAAATCTTCATAATATCCATCAGAAGTTGTCCCAGGTGTGCATCGCTTCACACAACCTAACCTAACATACATCTCATTTCATAATACTTTTTTTTCATAATTATTACTATTTTCATACAACTTTTATATAATACACCTCGGACGTTCGTACATCGAGCGGCGATCTAATTTCATAATACTTTTTTCCGTTATTGTTAATATTTTCATAACACTTTTATATAATATACCTCGAACGGCTTCTACATACAATACATCTCCATTCAATTTTCACCATTCATCTTTTTCGACAAGTTCATATATTTAGGGAAATCTCATTTCATAATACTTGTTTTTCATAATTAAACCATGTCGCTTACAATCTAGCGAGGGGAGAGATAATGTCGAAATTCTAGTCCGGTCGACGTAATTATCTTATTTTATCATTTCGATTAATTTTAGATAGATATATAGTCGAATCGGTGATATTTTATGAAAAATAAGAAAAATATAAATAAAGCGTGGCGCTGAAAATTATATATTTCCAATAATAAGCGCAGCAAACACGCAAACGAAAAAGTAAATAACAATGTGTTTATATACACGAGAATATAGATGATTATAATGTTATGTATAAATATAAAATATATGTAATATGAAAAAACGTCATCATAATTCTCATCCTCATTATGGTGGATATTGTTATTAAAACTTTTTCGATAATAGTTTTATTATAAAATACACAAATAGTTCCCTGGTTGATCCTGCCAGTAGTCATATGCTTATCTCAAAGATTAAGCCATGCATGTCTCAGTACAAGCCAAATTAAGGTGAAACCGCGAAAGGCTCATTAAATCAGTTATGGTTCCTTAGATCGTACCCACATTTACTTGGATAACTGTGGTAATTCTAGAGCTAATACATGCAAACAGAGTTCCGACCGGAGACGGAAGGAGCGCTTTTATTAGATCAAAACCAATCGGTGGCGGGCTTGCTCGTCATCGTACAATTTGGTGACTCTGAATAACTTTTCGCTGATCGCACGGTCTCGCACCGGCGACGCATCTTTCAAATGTCTGCCTTATCAACTGTCGATGGTAGGTTCTGCGCCTACCATGGTTGTAAAGGGTAACGGGGAATCAGGGTTCGATTCCGGAGAGGGAGCCTGAGAAACGGCTACCACATCCAAGGAAGGCAGCAGGCACGCAAATTACCCACTCCCGGCACGGGGAGGTAGTGACGAAAAATAACGATACGGGACTCATCCGAGGCCCCGTAATCGGAATGAGTACACTCTAAACCCTTTAACGAGGATCAATTAGAGGGCAAGTCTGGTGCCAGCAGCCGCGGTAATTCCAGCTCCAATAGCGTATATTGAAGTTGTTCCGGTTAACGAGGAATTCCCAGTAAACGTCCCTGCCCTTTGTACACACCGCCCGTCGCTACTACCGATTGAATGATTTAGTGAGGTCTTCGGACTGAGCGCGGTGGCGTTTCGGCGTCGCCGATGCTTCGAAAAAATTACGCGATTTTTGAACACAACGACGCTATACCATAAATTAATCGTGTATTTATACATGAAATACATAAAATTTATATATAAATATATAATATATATATATATATATATATATATATATATATATATATATATATATATATATATATATATACGTAAATATAGTCGATAAATAAGTGTATATATATAATATATATTCAAAATGATAACGCGGTCGTCGTGTCCGAGAGAAATAATAAAGTTTCGAAGACTGGACGTCTGACCAGTGTTTTTTTTTATATCATTTACACTGTATCGACAAAATATATGAATTATATATTAAAAATATATATATGTATAGCTTGCTCTGCCGCCCTCTCTAAAAAAACAAATAATGTTATATTCCATATGATGATTAAAAACACACGTTTTTTTTGTGATAATTTAGCGAATTGTATTTAAATATTATAATATATATCGACCTCAGAGCAGGTGAGATTACACACTAAATTTAAGTATATTATTAAGCGGAGGAAAAGAAACTAACTAGGATTCCCTCAGTAGCTGCGAGCGAACAGGGAAAAGCCCAGCACCGAATCCCGTGGTCGATATCGGCCACCGGGAAATGTGGTGTTAGGGAGGATCCGTTTATCACGAGATCGTGCGGCGCGTCCAAGTCCTTCTTGAACGGGGCCACAGTCCATAGAGGATGCCAGGCCCGTAGCGACCGTTGCCGATTGCGTAAGGATCTCTCCTGAGAGTCGGGTTGCTTGAGAGTGCAGCCCTAAGTGGGTGGTAAACTCCATCTAAGTCTAAATATGACTATATGAATAAAGTTGAAAAGCACTTTGAAGAGAGAGTTCAAGAGTACGTGAAACCGTTCGGGAGTAAACCTGAGAAGATTTTGATGTCTTAAACTGATCTAAAAATCTTATTTTGGTCATCAATGTCATCATAAATTATTATAACATTGTTTGTATGGCATTGATACACTTTTGAGGTTCAAAATAAATTTTATAAGATCCATTTTTAACCTCAACTTTGTTAAAGCGGACGAAACAATAAAATTGAAGTAAAAAATGGGCTTAGATTATAATGTATAATGATATATTTGTAATCCGAATTTCAACTTCAAAGTTGTAATTAAAGACTTTGAATTTGAAAAAATATTTTAAATTCTGTCTCGGGGAGTTAACTATTGAGGGGTGGGTGTCGCTGGGGGGGGGGTTGCTAAAAGAGCACAAAATAATGCTGTTCAACAATTGTTACATAATTCTATTCTTTAAACTTATCTTTTGTATGAAATGAAAACAACACATTAAACAATAATCATTTTATTTACAAACAAAAAAATATTTTTTCTACGACCGTGCGTTTTAACCCACTTTCCCGCACACATTTTAGTTTTGAAAGTGTCTCTTTTCCGCACTAGTGCGAGAAAGTAAAATTGTGCAAATTTTGACTTTATTAGATAGTTTTTCACTTCTTCTTTACTATTGTTACTAGGTAAATAAATATTTGCGAAATAGTCCATCAAATAAAATTTAAACATTTTCTAGCTTTTTGTAGCATTCTTAATTTTTTCAAAATATAAAATAATACAGATATTTTTTATATAACCATGTAATTGTTACTAAAACGTCAAAGTTGTTCAAAACGTTTTGGAAGTGACCGAATAAGTGCAATCTTCTTCTAAATTAAACCACATTAAACCGAATCCGATACAATAATATTAATGGATTCATCCGACGAAGAACTTTCCGAAGCCATTTTGAACGCTGCAAATGAAACTAATTCTGAGCTGTTACCTGCCAAATGACTTAAAACCGTTGCCGTCATCGTCATTTTTATGCGACCTGCAACCGATGCCATCCTCATCGACGTCATCTACCTTCCAGTTGAAACCAAATAACTCCACTGGACCGGCAATTCTAGTCTAGTCTACAGAATGCAACAAATTGTGTTTTCAATATTAAAATTTATAATAATTAGTAGTTTTTAGTTAAAATTTTGTATATTATTATGTTTGTTGGAATAAAATAATTTTTGAAAAATGGGTTGGTATACTTTTTTGTATATACGGTCGTAGAAAAAAGAATGTTCCTAACTCATGCGTAAAGTGTCTTTCCCGCACTTGACCGCTTGCCCGAACTCCGCTCCACGTCGTTCGGGACAACTGCAGTCGCGTGCGGGAAAGTATCACTTTCCGCACTTGTTAGGAAAATAACTATTTTATTATAATTGAAAAAAAAATTTACATTGCGAAATCTTCAAATATTTTAATCTGAACATGAAAATAAAACTTTTCTTTAATAAATTTTGTAGTCTTAACAAACATCAAATATTTCTTCAAAAAAAACAAAAACTGCTTCTAAAACTATTAATTATTGTTATTGCTAATATTATCACAAAACTCATGTAAAATTATAAGAAAGTTATGTAGTCTTTGACAATGATTATTATATTTTGTGCGAAACAAAAATTCGGCAATATACCCAAACATGTTCTCTTCTTTCGAGTCATATTTGGATATATTTGCCCTCGCCGTTCTCCATGTCCTCTCTATGTTTTGCGTATGAGCGCTAGAATGTGGATCCTTGAAATTTAAAGAATGATTTACCGTCAAATGTTTAAATCCTACAATATCAATAAGTAAATTAACATACATGAAGGGAGATATTTTTTGGTTTCGAATTCAAATAAAAAAATTTCTTGGTAGTAAAGCAATTTTGTTACTGAAACTGTTCCGGTTGTTCGTGCGAATCTTTCGCTAACCTATCGGCTATTTGCATTCCATGATGTTGTCTGTTTGTGTATTGTATCGAAATCCTTCTTCCCGTTTGTTCAAGGTCTTGTATATTTTTTGTCAGTTTTGTTGTGATTTTTGTGTTAGTGTTCATGTGTTGTAGTGTGTACATTGCGTTCTTTGAGTCTGTATGTATTATTTCTGTCGCTGGTGTGTTTTGCGCTAATTCAAGTAGTTTTATTGTTCCCATGTATATAGCGTACAGCTCGAGTGTGTTGATGTCGCATGTAGTGGTTATCTTAATTTTATGATGTTGTATGGTATTTTTTATGTATATTCCTATGGTTGAACTCTCATCTTTTTTGCTAGCATCAGTGTAGATGTGCAGTTGTGTAGTTTGTTCTTCTTGTGTCTCGTCTGTTAAACGCAGGTGTAGTGGTCTTCTAGTCGGGTGTGATTTGTCTATTGTGTAGGTATGCAGTGTGTTTAGTAGCAGCTTTCGTCTGGTGTATGTTTCCTATCTCGCCCCGGCGTCCGCCTGTAGGGGGGTTACCCCCGCAAGCACATGCAAGGCCGAGGTGGGTGTTGTCCTGTATGCTTTTGTTATAGCTAGTATGTAAGGTCTTTCTGTTGCTCTTAATTGTTTAATTATTCTCGAGTCTTTGTATCTATGTCCCCATATTTCTGAGGCGTAAAGTACCATGGGTTTTATTGCATGTTCGTATATGTACCGAAGTATTATTGGCTTTCGTCCCCATTTTCTTCCCGTGACTGCTATCAGTTTACTCGCTATGTCAGAGGTTTTTTGCCTAATTTTTTTTATGTGGTCTAGGAATAGTAGTCCTGTGTCAATTGTCAGTCCTAAGTATTCTATGTTGTCCTTGATTTGTACTGTATGTCCGTCAATTTTTAGTCTTGGTTGTCTCGTTGTTTTGTAGGGTATGAACATAATTTCCGTCTTCTCTTTGTTGTAAGTCAGTTTCTGGTTTTCAGCCCATTTTGTGCAAGAGGCTCAAATATTACTCCATTTTCGCTCTAAAACGTTTAATGAGGTTCCCATCAGTAGGATTATTTGGTCGTCCGCAAAGGCTTGAATCATGTCCTCTACGTCTAGTCCTCCTGACTCATCTAGGTGTCTGAACCAGTCCTCCATAATTAGATTCCATAGAGTCGGTCCGAGGCTGAAGCCTTGTGGGCACCCTCTGTGTGTGTCGGTCTCTATGTTTTCGGTTCGTATGTGTCTGTGCCTAAGAAAGTCGGTGCATAGTTTAGCGATGTTTCGTGGTATATTTTTTTGTCTTAGTATGTCTACTATTTGTGGTGTCCAGGCTGTGTTGAACGCGTTGCTCATGTCTAATGTTATGACCAGTTTATGTATTTTGTGGTCTTTGTTGTGTCGTATTTTTGTTATTATTTTGTCAATGGCTTCTGTGGTTTCCGTCCATCTCTGAAACCGTATTGCCTATCGTCAATATTGTTTGTCTGTTCTAGGTAGTAAGTTAGTCTTTTCGCTGTCATTTTGTCGAGAATTTTCCCTAGTGTTGGTAGCAGGCAGATTGGTCTTTTAGAGCCGTTCTTTTTTGATAACCACACCATGTCTGAGGTCTTCCAAATGTTAGGAAAGTGTCCTTCTTGTAGGCATGCGTTATATAGTGATGTTAATTCTCTGACGTTGTATTCGTTTGTTATGTTTATTATCTCTTTAGGTATATTGTCATTTGATGTCGCTTTTTTGTTTTTTATTATTGCTACTGTCCACTGTACTTCTTGTTCTGTGAAGATCGGATCTTCGGGTGTGGTGAAGTCCCTGGTCATATTTTGTCTTTTTTCTGTTTGTAGGGGGGTGTCGTTTTGTATGTCGTCTGGAGGGATGTATATTTCGTGTAATGTCATTATTGTCTCCTCTCTTGTGGTTGTCCTTGTTCCGTCCTGTTTTTCTATCGTTTTGAGGGAGTGGTCGGTTGTGGTTCCTGCTCTTAGTATTTTATATGCTGTTTCCCATGGGTTATCCGGGTCATTGTCGGTGAGGAATTGGCGTAATGAGTTTATTTTATTTCCTTTTATCTCTTTTTTGTATATTCTTCTTTGTTCTCTGTATATGTTTAGTTTAATTGTTCTTTCTATTGGGTCTTGTTCTTGTTGATATTGTTTTCGTTTCTTGTTCGCTTTCTGTCTTAGTTTGGTCAGCTCTTGGGTCCACCATATTTGAGTTTTTCTTTTTTTTTTTAGCCCGTTTTCCATGATATTAACATAGTTGTTTTGGTATTTCTGCGCTGTACTTTCTGCGTCGTGCAGCGGGGTCCAGTCAAGATTATCTGTAATTCTTTTAATTTGCTCGTTATCCGTGTTGTTAAAGTCGTATTTTATTTTTCTTGTTTTTTGTCGCTCATCTCTCATGTTTTGTCTTATGTTGTCTCCTCGTTCTGTACAGTCCAGTCCGTTAAGGTTACTTCCTTTGTTATAGTTAAGTCTACCCAACTTTTCCCTCTATTGCTGATA
Organism: Diorhabda sublineata; assembly: GCF_026230105.1. NCBI lineage: Eukaryota > Metazoa > Arthropoda > Insecta > Coleoptera > Chrysomelidae > Diorhabda > Diorhabda sublineata. Next base: position 23,200,985 of record NC_079483.1, on the reverse strand, counting down.
AATGTCGGTGGGATGTCGTGTGTGTTATTAATAAAGTAGGTTTTCGAAGTTATCCAGTCCAGTATGTTCTCTCCTCTGGCGTCATTTGTGTCTCCTCTCCATCCAGTGTTTTTTGCATTGAAGTCTCTCGCTAGTATAAAGGGGTTTGTTATTTCCTCTATTTTCCTTATGTGTCTATCTAGTCTTTTATTCCTATTGCCCCCTGGTTCGTCGTATATATTGATGATGTGTATTGTTATGTCTTGTAATTGGATGGTTGTGGTATTCCCGTCAGTCATAGAGGTGATCGTCATCGGTTTGTACTTAGCCTTTGTGATTGTGCATGTTTTACTATGTTTATTGTGTCTCGTCATTATGTAGTTAGGAGGTGGCTTTATGTCGTGAAATGGTTCCTGTATTAGGATTATGTCGATGTCTTGATCATTGCATGTTTGGAACTGCTGGTCTGTCGCTCTTTTACCTTTTCCGCTGTTATGCTGTATAAATTTTATTGTCATCTATGTTGGTGTGTGTTTTGTGTGTGGGTGTGTTTTAGTAGTTAATATTGCGTCTGATCTTGTTCAGTTTTTTTATGTAAATTGGGCAGTTTCTATCTCTTGCTTCGTGCCTAGTTTGTGGTAATCTAAGCAGTCTGCAGTTGTGGCAATCTACATCTATCGTTGTGCATGTTTTTGGGTCATGCGCGTCTCCGCACCGGAAACAAGTGTATTTTTGGCCAGTGCAGTATTTGGCCGAGTGTCCGTATCTACTGCATTTGAAACATAGGGTCACTGAGACGTGTTCCTGCGTGTAAAGTTTCGTTAGGTCGATGTAGATGTATCCTTTTGACATGATGGCCCTGAAGATGTCCGCTGGGCACTGAAGCAATATGTTTTCCTTGTAAGGGTTGCGACATGGTCTACCTCCGAGTCTCTTGCATTCTGTTTTGATCCTATTCCCGAACTGCTGCTGTAGATCCTCGTTTTCATTTAGTATATCCTGAAGTAGATCTTCGTCTTTTATTCCTTTTTGTACGCCTGTGATTAATACTATCGGGTCGTGTTGTGTCGTCATTGTTTTTGTTTTAAGGATTGTGTTATTTTCTAATTTTTCTTTTATTTTTGTTTGTGTATCTCTATCTTTATTTACAAGTATTATTCCAGTTTTGGTTCTTATTATGGTCTCTATCTCTGATGGCTTGACTATTTTTTTGACAATATGGAGAGCTTTCCGATGGTCCTCTGTGTCGTTTTTGACAAAACTCTCGGTATTTTCGGGGGGGAGTTCCAGGTAGGCATTGGTAATTGTGGTGCTTGTGCAGGTAGTGAGGCATATGTCCTTGTTGTGGGTGGTGTCGGGGGTTTAGGGTGTTATTCTGATGGATGGTTTGAGGATATGGGGGTGTTGGGGTTGCGGTCTGTGTCTTGTTAGGTAGTGTTGACATTTTATCCAGTCTACTTTCTAGGTCGTATATTTTGTTTAAAATGTCGTCTAGTTTGTCGTTATTGTTGTCCTTACTCTTGTCTTTGTTGGTTTTTAGTCTGTTGATCGTTATTTCTTGATCAAATACAACCGCTATAAGTATGAATCAGTTGTTGCATCTCTGACATTGCTTCCCGTACGGTGAGTTGGTCTTTTTTGGTGAAGCTAATTTTTCCCCTGGCTTCCGGGGAGCTCCTGGTTATGGATTGTTCTACTGCTACGGTCAATCTTCTTGCCATTTCCATTATCTCCGTCATGCTTGTTCCTTGTTGTGGTCTTGTGTTTGTCTGTCCCGCTTCTTCTTCTGAGTCTGTTTCTTGTTTTCTTTTGTATCCTGGTGTTCTTTTCGGCGATTGTACTAGTTTTCTATATTTGATAACAGGTTCACTCTGCGCTCCCGATATGTCTTTTTTCCCGCTCGTGTCCGTGTCACTTTCATTTTCTGTTAGGACCATGTTTATAATTACGTTAACGAGAGCAGTATTTGTTTATCTGTTTATGACTTTCAATGTCACTACATCACTAGGTGATGACTTAACCTAGTAAATGTTTTGTTTACGCTAAATCTGTCTATGTTACATCCTATAACTATGTTTCATACGATAAGATAAAAAAAGCCGAATTTGGTAGGCGCACCAAGTTCGGATATTAATGTTTATGAGTTAAGTGGGTAGGGACACGTTACCGAGGTTTGTGACACTGCATCCATCACCGTGGTGATATTACGCAGTGCCACGGCCCACCTACCTTGCGGCATAAGGCTAGTTTCCGCCCAGAATCCACCGAGACCACTGTCAAGAGAACCCATCCCATCTCCTCTACTCCTAAAAATGAGCGGGGAAGAAGATCCCAAATTTCTTTTTCTTTGTCCTATTTTAGAATTTACATACGATACTTAAAGCTAAATAACTTATTTCTAAATATAACAATATACTATTTTTAAACTTATATACTTTCGTTAGTCTAGTCTTTTCTGTCTTTTGTCTATATTTTGGTCTGTTTTTGTCGTGTGTCCAGGCAGGTCCCGATAGTTCGTTCCTCGCAATCTGTAGTCTGGGAAAAGAATTTTTTTTTTTTTTTGTTTTGTTGTCATACTGCTTAAAGAGCCCTTTATTCAATTTGTTTCGTCGTCATGAATGGTCTGTTGCGCCCACTCGTTCAGCCATATGGCGATCGTCTCGTTGTGTATGTCTATGTCTGTTGGCGGGTATTGAATGTCAAGTGTCCTGAGTCTTGTTGTGAGTAGGGTTCTGGCTTGCAGTCTGTCGTGTTCTGTGCAGTCATTTCTTACATGTTGTATAGTCTCCGGAGTCTGGCAGTGTGTGCAGTTACCGTCTGTTTCTCGTAAGTTGAAACGCTCGTAATATGTTTGGATATGTCCGTGTCCGGTAAGTGCTTGTATTGTTTTCCAGTTCAGGTCTGCGTACTTATGTTTTGTGTGTTTTATCCACTCATAGGTTTTGCGTCCTGTTGTTTCGTTGTCCCATAGCTGTTGCCAATGTCTCATTGCAAGGGTATGTCGTTCTTGTTTGTACATGTTTTTGGTGAAAAGTTTAGTTGTCTGTTCCGGTTGTTCGTGCGCCTCTTTCGCTAACCTATCTGCTATTTGCATTCCATGACGTTGTCTGTTTGTGTATTGTATCGTAATCGTTTTTCCCGTTTGTTCAAGGTCTTGTATATTTTTTGTCAGTTTTGCTGTGATTTTTGTGTTAGTTTTCATGTGTTGTAGTGTGTATATTGCGTTCTTTGAGTCTGTATGTATTGTTACTTCCGTCGATGGTGTATTTTGCGCTAGTTCGAGTAGTATTGTTGTTCCCATGTATATAGCGTACATCTCGAGCGTGTTGATGTCGCATGTAGTGGTTACCTTTATTTTATAATATTTTTGTATGGTGTTTTTTATGTAGATTCCTATGGTTGAACTCTCGTCTTTTTTGCTAGCGTCAGTGTAGATGTGCAGTTGTGAAGTTTGTTCTTCTTGTGTCTCGTCTGTTAAACGTAGGTGTAGTGGTCTTCTGGTCGGATGTGGTTTGTCAGTTGTGTAGGTATGAAGCGTGTTTAGTAGCGGTTTTCGTCTGATGTACGTTTCCCATCTCGCCCCGGCGTCCGCCTGTAGGGGGGTTACCCCCGCAAGCACATGCAAGGCCGAGGTGGGTGTTGTCCTGTATGCTTTTGTTATAGCTAGTAAGTAAGGTCTTTCTGTTGCTCTTAGTTGTCTAATTATTCTGGAGTCTTTGTATCTATGTCCCCATATTTCTGAGGCTTAAAGTACCATAGGTTTTATTGCGTGTTCGTATATGTGTCGAAGTATTAACGGTTTTCGTCCCCATTTTCTTCCCGTGACTGCTATCAGTTTACTCGCTATGTCAGAGGTTTTTTTTCTAACTTTTTTGATGTGGTCCAAGAATAGCAGTCCTGTGTCAATTGTCAGTCCTAAATATTCTATGTTGTCTTTAATTTGTACTGTATGTCCGTCCATTTTTAGTCTCGGTTGTCTCGTTGTTTTGTAGGGTATGAACATAATTTCTGTCTTCTCTTTGTTGTAAGTCAGTTTTTGGTTTTCAGCCCATTTTGTGCAAGCGGCCCAGATGCTCCTCCATTTCCGCTCTAGAACGTTTAGTGAGGTTCCCGTCAGTAGGATTATTTGGTCGTCCGCAAAGGCTTGAATCATGTCGTCTATGTCTAGTCCTCCTGTCTCGTCTAAGTACCTGAACCAGTCCTCCATAATTAGATTCCAGAGAGCCGGTCCGAGGCTGGAGCCTTGTGGGCATCCTCTGTGTGTGTCGGTCTCTATGTTTTCGGTTCGTATGTGTCTGTGCTTAAGGAAGTCGGTGCATAGTTTAGCGATGTTTCGTGGTATATTTTTTTGTCTTAGTATGTCTACCACTTGTGGTGTCCAGGCTGTGTTAAACGCGTTGCTCATGTCTAATGTTATGACCAACGTATGTATTTTGTGGTCTTTGTTGTGTCTTATTTTTGTGATTATTTTGTCAATGGCTTCTGTGGTTGTCCGTCCCTCTCTGAAACCGTATTGCCTCTCGTCAATATTGTTTGTCTGTTCTAGGTAGTAAGTTAGTCTTTTTGCTGTCATTTTGTCGAGAATTTTCCCTAGTGTTGGTAGCAGGCAGATTGGTCTTTTGGAGCCGTTCTTTTTTGGTAACCACACCATGTCTGCGGTCTTCCAAATGTTAGGAAAGTGTCCTTCTTGTAGGCATGCGTTATATAGTGATGTTAGTTCTTTGACGTTGTATTCGTTTGTTATGTTTATTATTTCTTTTGGTATATTGTCATTTGATGTCGCTTTTTTGTTTTTCATTATTGCTACTGTCCACTGTACCTCTTGTTCTGTAAAGATCGGGTCTTCGGGTGTCGTAAAGTCTCTGGTCATATTTTTTCTTTTTTCGGTTTGTAGTGGGGTGTCGTTTTGTATGTCGTCTGGGGGGAAGTACATTTCGTGTAAAGTCATTATTGTCTCCTCTCTTGTAGTTGTCCACGTTCCGTCCTGTTTTTCTATCGTTTTGAGTGAGTAGTCGGTTGTGGTCCCTGCTCTTAGTATTCTATATGCTGTTTCCCATGGATTATCCGGGTCATTGTCGGTGAGAAATTGGCGTAGTGAGTTTATTTTATTTCTTTTTATCTCTTTTTTGTATATTCTTCTTTGTTCTCTGTATATGTTTAGTTTAATTGCTCTTTCTATTGTGTTTTGTTCTTGTTGATATTGTTTTCGTTTCTTGTTCGTTTTCTGTCTTAGTCTGGTCAGCTCTTGGGTCCACCATATTTGAGTTTTTTTTCTTTTTTCCCTTTTTTCTTTTTTTAGCCCGTTTTCCATGATTTTAACGTAGTTGTTTTGGTATTTTTGCGCTGTACTTTCTACGTCGTAGAGCAGGGTCCAGTCAAGATTATCCGTGATTCTTTTAATTTTCTCGTTATCTGTGTTGTTAAAGTCATATTTTGTCTTGTTTGTTTTTTGTCGATCATATCTCATGTTTTGTCTTATGTTGTATGTTATATATGCGTGGTCGCTGAGTGTCTCCTCGTTATGTACGATCCAGTCCGTTAAGGTTATTTCCTTTGTAATAGTCAAGTCTACCCAGCTTTTCCCTCTGTTGCTAATAAATGTCGGTGGGCTGTCATGTGTGTTATTTATAAAGTAAGTTCTCGAAGTTATCCAGTCCAGTATGTCCTCTCCTCTGTCGTCATTTATGTCTCCTCCCCATCCGGTGTTTTTGGCGTTGAAGTCTCCTGCCAGTATAAAGGGGTTTTTTATTTCCTCTATTTTCCTTCTGTGTCTATCTAGTCTTTTATTTCTAATCGTAATCGGTTTGTACACGGCCTTTGTGATTGTACATGTTTTGCTATGTTTATTGTGTCTCGTTATTATGTAGTTAGGAGGTGGCTTTATGTCGTGGAATGGCTCTTGTATTAGGATTATGTCGATGTCTTGTTCGTTACATGTTTGTAGCAGCTGGTCTGTCGCTCTTTTACCCTTTCCGCTATTATGCTGTAAAAATTTTATTGTCATCTATGTTGTTGTGTGTTTTGTGTTTGTGAGTTTCTAGTTTGTCTTTTGTTTTGTGTGTGTGTGTGTTTTAGTAGTTAATGTTGCGTCTTGTCTCGTTCAGTTTTTTTATGTATATTGGGCAGTTTCTGTCTCTTGCTTCGTGTCTTGTTTGTGGTAATCTAAGCAGTCTGCAATTGTGGCAATTAACGTCTGTCGTTGTACATGTTTTTGGGTCGTGTGCGTCTCCGCACCGGTAACAGGTGTATTTTTGGTCAGTGCAGTATTTGGCCGAGTGTCCGTATCTGCTGCATTTGAAGCATAGGGTCACCGGGATGTGTTCTTGTGTGTAGAGTTTCGTCAGGTCTATGTATATGTGTCCTTTTGTCATAATGGCTCTGAAGATGTCTGCTGGGCACTGAAGCAGTATATTTTCCTTGTAGGGATTGCGACATGGTCTACCTCCGAGTCTCTTGCACTCTGTTTTAATTCTATTCCCGAATTGTCGTTGTAAGTTCTCGTTCTCGTTTAGTATGTCTTGAAGTAGATCTTCGGCTTTTATTCCTTTTTGTACGCCTGTGATGAGTACTATCGGGTCCTGTTGCGTCGTCATTGCTTTTGTCTTTAGATTTGTGTTGTTGTCTAGTTTTTCTTTTATTTTTGTTTGTGTGTCTTTGTCTTTGTTTATAAGGATTATTCCGGTTTTAGTTCTTCTTATGGTCTCTATGTCAGTTGGTTTGACAATTTTTTTAACAATATCGAGAGCTCTCTGAGGGTCCTCTGTGTCGTTTTTGACCAGGGTCTCGAAAACTCGGTGTTTTCGGGGGGGAGTTCCAAGTTTGTGGTTGTGGTGCTTGTGCAACCAGCGAGGCGTATGTCCTTGTTGTGGGTTGAGTCGGGAGGTTTTGGTGGGTGACTTTAGGTTGTGGAGGTGTTGGGATTGACACTTTGTTCAGTCTGCTCTCTAGGTCGTTTACTTTATTTAAGATCATGTCTAGTTTGTCGTTATTTTTGTCTTTGTCCGTGTTAGTCTTTAGTCTGTTGATCGTTACTTCTTGGTCATATGCAACAGCTATGAGTGTATGAACCAGTTGTTGCATTTCGGTCATTGCTTCCCGTACAGTCAGTTGGTCTTTTTTGGTAAAGCTGATCTTTCCCTTGGACTCTGGTGAGCTTCTGGTTATGGCCTGTTCTACTGTTTTGGTCAATGTCTTCGTCCTTTTCATTATATCTGTCATACTTGTTTCCTGTTGTGGTCTTGTTTGTCCTGCTTCCTCTTCTTCTTCTTCTTCTGAGTCAGTTTCTTGTCTTTTTTTTTGCTTTGGTGTTCTCTTAGTCGATTTTTTATATTTAAGTACGGGTTCGCTCAGCGTTCCCGTCATGTCATTTTTCCCGCTCGTGTCCGAAGAATCACTTTCGGTTATATCCATTGTTCATATATTGTCCCTGTATACTAATTTAAACTAAATATAATATAAATATTGTCCAGCACTTTAACACGTGCACGCGATTTGAAGCCGAGAATTTAAGAGATAAAATTTTTTTTTTTTTTTACTTACAAATAATATAATATAATATAAATACTGTTCAGCACTTTAACACGCGCAGTTTGGAGCCGAGAATATAGAGGTAAAAAGTTTTTTTTTTTTTTCTTTTTACTTACAACATAAATAATAAAAATGTTCATCACTTTATCACGTGCACACGGTTTGGAATAAATATTATTTGAGATAAAGTTTCTTTTTTTTTTTTTTTCTTTTTACTTACCACGCAATACAATAAAAACACTGTTCATCACTTCGTCACGTGCACGCGGCATGAAATAAAGAATATTTGAGATCACCGTCGATTAACGCCACTGAGTGGGTAGGGACAGTGTGAATCTCGTTAATCCATTCATGCGCGTCACTACTTAGATGACGAGGCATTTGGCTATCAAAAATATGTCTTTTCGCCGCGGCAAGCCGCACGGACCTGGACAGAGCCACTTTACAACACTTGTCATCATGCAGTCAAAGTGGCCTGTCACATACAAGGTTCCAAACCCCGCCTCTTCCATTTGCCAGTCCCTTCAGTGGAGACTACGTGCCACCCTATTTCACCCTGGACCCTTAAATCAATAAAGGTGGGTCTCTGTGGCCACAACAGCACGACATGGGGCCTTAGGAATTAACCTGCCCCGTCAATATTTCGTTTTCATAGTCCGCGCCACTTTCCAGGACGGACTCCTTTCCAAAGCGAGGCCAAGACATTGTATTCCCCAGCTGTATTAGGCTGGTGCGCGTCTGAAAGGATCCCACGACACTCCCACCTATATCTAATGGTAGTACACCTTCGGGCGAAAATCATATTGAGGCTTCTTAGTTTGAGTAGATGTTTAATCAGTCTATTTAAGATTGAGCCATAAAATAGCGATGAATTGAAAGGCTGCCAATAATAGTTTTGGTAATGTAAAATCTGATGTCTTGCTTAGAATACTAGAAATGATATTATTATGTCAACACCAGATTCCACGCGCTCCCACGACTAGAGGGGCCACGATGATGTTTCCAGGGTATCGAGATGTCATGGCACTTAGGAAGCGTGGCTCGCTATAAATGGCGCTCTTGTTCATAGCGGCTAGGGAAAGGGAACTAGATACCTCCCAGCTAACGTCAATGTCACACAGTATGGCTCTTGAACCCATCTGGAGCACGAGATCGGGTTTCTTTAATGCGCCGTTGATGCATCTAATGGGGGTTTCAACTTCTACTACCAATCATTTCTATTCGGCAATTTTTCGCGTATGCGTAACAAGCTGATGGTGCCGCCTCATTCTCTGCCAATGTGACGCAGGATGTTTTTGTAATACATGGCTAAGTGACTCGTTACGATCACATCCCATCCTACATTTTGTCTCATGTAGTGGATTGGACGGGATGCCCTTAGTGGGTAGGAGATTGCCTCGAAGTTGCACAGCTCTTTCAAAATCTGACCCTGACCAGTAGGGCTGAGGGTTGTTGATCCAGCTTCCACTTTCTGTGGAGACCATTGCTAGAATATATGTTTTCCAGTCTCTCGATCATCTGCCGTGCGATGATGCTACTGCTTCCGCCGCTGTTATTTGTCCACATCAACAGTTTTTCATATAGTTTAACGCTATAAGGCAGGGAAAGAACAGCTGCCGTTGTTGGCGTAGCACTATTTATTAAATTATTAAAGCGTCTTTTCATTATGGCGGGCACTTGTTGGGATAAGCAAGTTATACCCAGGCCGCCATCTCTTATAGAGGCATGCAGATAAGCTTCCGCACATGTTCGGTTCAGACCAAGAAACTTTCTAATGGATACTCTGATGATCGTATTAGCGGATTTTAAAGTCTTCTTGGTGACTATGGCGCTTTGTAATTGATCTTGTATGCGCGGCAACAAGAAGTGTTTAACGATGTTAAGTTTCTGTGCCGGTTGAAGTACTACTTTGTTTATTCTATAGAGCTGGATTTTGAGGTCGGAAATGGTGACTCCATACCGCCTGCCCAGGTATTTAAACATATCCTGATGTGTTAATTGGCAGATGATCTGATCCTCTGCCGCGTATAGAGGCCGAGTAACCACGTAAGAGTGTTTGTTGCCTCGGTTGACGTTAACCGATATGGTAACACTCTTTGTCGGGTTAATCGACATCCCTCGTTCGCAAAGAACTCAGTAACAGTTCTAAGCTGCTTAGTGGCACCCTTGACAGACTCTGCCAATAGCACTAGGTCATCCGCATACGCTAGTACTGACACCTTCATGTCATCTGAGACAGGTATGCCCGACTCACCATTCTCTAGTTCGCAAACCAACTCGTCCACTACTAAGTTGAAAAGATAGGGCGATAAAGGGTCTCCCTGCTTTACGCCTCTATCGATGTTAATTCTCCTTGTTTTCTTGTTGCCAGCAGATACAATGGTATAAGATTTTAGGTAGGAGTCCATTATATACCTTTTTGTTGTCTCTTCTATACCGAATCTGTTCAGAGCTCGCAGAGTGGACCATTGCGATACTGTATCGAAGGCTTTAGTCTAACGACAAGATGTTGTATGGCCCAACTCTACGTCTTTTTCCTTGATGAGCGTTTGGTGTGAGATGTTATTTAATAGGACACCATTGATCTTCATGAAACCTCTTTGGTTGGCGTGTATCGGTAACGCCCAGAAACACCTCGGGAGTAACTCCAAAGAGAAACATGACACTATATAATAGAACCAATCTCTTCACAAGGGCCGTTTTAAGAGCTAGCAGGGGCAATGCGTCTGGACCAGCCGCCCCTGATTTTGATGTGTTAATGACCCATAGGATATCTGACTCTGTAATTGGCTGGTCCAGGTTATGTTCCTCTTACTGATCTAAGATTGGTTTGGTGTCTAAGAGAGAGGGACTTCCGAATATGCCCCTGTACTCGGACTCTATTGACGCAATGTCAGGTTCTACATCGTCCCCCCAGAGTGGTTTCCCGTCTAGGATATCGCGCGCCAAAGCGGCTCGATCGGATTGATATCGTCGTTGGACGACATTGTACTTATAAAAACGCTAATGGTTCCTGTTATTAAAGACTGGGGCCCTGCGGTTTCAGTTTGCCTTCGTTTTGGGCTTCCCAGTCCCTGCTTCGTTGAAGAGTGCAGTAATATATTCATTCACCTCTTTTCTCACTCCCTCTCTATGGCGGTTTAGTTTGGTGAAATGAGAGTAACGGAATAAAGTGCTATCATATATCATATAAGTGTTCCATCCGTCATTAGCGTGCCAGTAATTGTATAAAAACGTAGAGATAGTGTTATGCTGGTGTTCTATCGCAATGGGTACGAACTCCTCAGCATTCGGATTAAGACTTTGACGATCTTTAAAGCTTAAGTCCATGCCTCGATCTCTAGAACTCTCGAGAAGAGAGAACTCCACTACTTCACTTTCTGCTTCCTCGTGGGGCCGCGCGTTTTCGTTCTCAAGTTGTTCGAGAACGTCTACGCGGGCCTCGATGTTGTTTTCTTTTCTAAGGAATTCGAGGAGTTCCTTGTATCTATCCTGTTTCCGTCTATATTGGATTGAGTCGATTGTACGGTTAGAATAGATACTCTGGAGATGTATGTTAATAAAACGGCCAGTATAGGCGTGTTCGTGTTTGGCCATATCTGTGAAGTCTTCTTCCTCGAATTCAACGGGGGCATTAGGCTTTTCGTTGAGATTCTCAAACTCCTCATTATACTCCACGGGGTGTGTTCTCCGCATGTATTGTCGCATTCCTGCGTTAGATTTATAAGTTTGTTTCCATACGGATCAAACATTGTCGACAGCCGGGGGTGCACCCCGGCAGCGTAGCTTCCTTAAATGTGTTTGAAGCCCAGTATCAGTGGCAAAAGTTTTATCACATATGCACAAGACCATAGTTCTAGGACTGAAACTAGGTCTGTCGTAAGTTCGATTCAGTTGTTAGGGGATAGTTGGATAGACAGAAAAAGACTTGTCTACCACTTAGATAAAATGTCGGAAGGTATACTATCCCTAAAACTAAAACCCCCAGTAGTCTGGAGGTGAGCACGGTCCGATAAATGAGCTAGATAGGTGACCGTAGGGCAGTCTTCGGATGATCCCAATCTCTTAGACTAGACAAGAGATTGCCGTGTTGGATCAAGACAAAGAATCCTATCTGGGGCGCTCTGTACGTTAGCCATGCCAAAATAAATTCTAGCGTGTTACCGACTCTACCACGGAGAGGTGTACAGAACTTGATTAGGAGGGGCTGCAAACTTTAAAAGCTCACAAAAGCGCCCTTATTATTAATATTTTCATAACACTTTTATGTGATACACCTCGGACGGCTTCTACATACAAAACGTCTCCATTCAATTTTCACAATTCATCTTTTGCGACAAGTTCATATATATAGGGGAATCTAATTTCATAATACTTCTTTTTCATTATTATCACTAATTTCATTCAACTTTTATATAATACACCTCGGACGTTCATACATCGAGCGGCATCTAATTTCATAATACTTTTTCCCTTATTGTTAATATTTTCATAACACTTTTATGTGATACACCTCGGACGGCTTTTACATACAAAACGTCTCCATTAAATTTTCACAATTCATCTTTTTCGACAAGTTCATATATATAGGGGAATCTAATTTCCTAATACTTGATTTTCATTATTATTAGTATTTTCATACAACTTTTATATAACACACCTCAGACGGCTTCTACATACAAAACGTCTCCATTCAATTTTCACAATTCATCTTTTTCGACAAGTTCATATATTTAGGGAAATCTCATTTCATAATACTTGTTTTTCATAATTATTACTATTTTCATACAACTTTTATATAATACACATCGGACGTTCATACATCGAGCGGCATCTAATTTCATAATACTTTTTTTCCCTATTGTTGATATATTCATAACACTCTTATATAATATACCTCGAAGGGCTTCTACATATAAAACATCTCCTTTCAACTTTTACAATTCATCTTTTTCGAAAACTTCCTATATCGAGCGAAATATAATTTCATAATACTTGTTTTTCATTATTATCACTAATTTTAATTTCATACAATTTTTATATAATACACCTCGTACGTTCGTACATCGAGCGGCGATCTAATTTCATAATACTTTTTCCGTTATTGTTGATATTTTCCATAACACTTTTATATAATATACCTCGAACGACTTCTACATACAAAACGTCTCCATTCAATTTTCACAATACATCTTTATCGAAAAGTTCCTATATCGAGCGGAATATAATTTCATAATACTTCATTTTTCATTATTATCACTAATTTCATACAACTTTCATATAATACACTTCGTACGTTCATACATCGAGAGGCGATCTAATTTGATAATACTTTTTTCCCTTATTGTTGATATTTTCATAACACTCTCATATAATATACCTCAAACGGCTTCTACATACAAAACATCTCCATCCAATTTTCACAATTCATCTTTTTCGACAAGTTCATGTATATAGAGGAATCTCATTTCATAATACTTGTTTTTCCCAATTATTACTATTTTCATACAACTTTTATATAATACACTTCGTACGTTCGTACATCGAGCGGCGATCTAATTTCATAATACTTTTTTCCGTTATTGTTAATATTTTCATAACAATTTTATATATTATACCTCGGACGGCTTCTACATACAAATATCTCCATTCAATTTTCACAATTCATCTTTTTCGACAAGTTCATATATTTAGGGAAATATAATTTCATAATACTTGTTTTTCATTATTATCACAAATAACGCCACTTTTTTGATTACGCTGGCTGGCGAAAATAGTCACATAGATGGATGGAGAATGAAATTTGGAGAAAAAATTTTTATATTAAAAGTTAGATAGAGGAGAAACAGAATTTTTTTGGTCATATACAAAGTGGTCTCGAAAAGTAATTTTTCTGATTCGAAATTTCGAGGATAATCTCGTGAGTTAAGGGTGATATCTATATGCCTATGTACGTAATTTTATTTTTCCAATTTTTTTGTCCCTTGCATATTTTTCGTATTTCACATATTAAGAAAGTTATGTTTCTTATTTTTGATATTGAGAGGGGGCAAGATTCGCTTGAGGGGGGCATGACATTTTTGTCGAAACAATTGAGACCCTCCATCATAAAGTATAACCAGGTGAGTAGTCAAAAATTTTTGAAAGGGTTGGCTGCCCCCCTGCCCCCCTCCAAGATTGTTTTGTGGGATCCGAAGCTATCTCAATCTTCATTATTTTTGATTTTCTATACAACGGTTTTTTTATTTTTTTCTACGACGTTTCCTTCCACTTCAAAACCCAGCTCATGTTGCGCGTTAACTAGTACAAGGACCGGCTCTAAAGGGCAAATTTTCAAGTTGCTCCGATTTGGATGAAAATTTGTGAGGGGGGGTAAAATTTGGCCAGAAGAACGGTTCCGATCATAAAAATTTTCCAAAACTAGGTTTAAGGGGTTAAAATTGACTTCGAAAATTTCATCAGGACCGGCTAAGGAGGGGTTGTTGAATTTTGGTCTGCGATATGGCTGAAAATTTGAGATAAGGATTTTCGGGGATGAGGATGCCGATGGTGATATTAGTTTTACCGTTAAAATCCAATAACATGGATAAACAAATTAAAAACACCGAAAATTATGGTTTTTGTCGTTTAAAAAATAGTAAACTACTGCCGATTCGGAATTTTCGAAGAACCAGGAATCGCTAAATATTGAACCTGGAGATGCGATTTCCGCATATTTTTCGTATTTCACATATTAAGAAAGTTATGTTTTTTATTTTTGATATTGAGAGGGGGGCATGACATTTTTGTCGAAACAATTCAGAGAAGAAACATAGAATTTTCATATTCATATTTTCATAACACTCTTATATAGTATACCTCGAACGGCTTCTACATATAAAACATCTCCATTCAACTTTCATAATTCATATTTTTCGAAAAGTTCCTATATCGAGCGGAATATAATTTCATAATACTTCATTTTTCATTATTATCACTAATTTTATACAACTTTTATATAATACACCTCGGACATGTTCATACATCGAGAAGCGATCTCATTTCATAATACTTTTATATAATACATCTCGTACGTTCGTACATCGAGCGGCGATCATAATACTTTTTTCCGTTATTGTTAATATTTTCCCGAAAGATGGTGAACTATGCCTGGTCAGGACGAAGTCAGGGGAAACCCTGATGGAGGTCCGTATCGATTCTGACGTGCAAATCGATCGTCGGAACTGGGTATAGGGGCGAAAGACTAATCGAACCATCTAGTAGCTGGTTCCCTCCGAAGTTTCCCTCAGGATAGCTGGCGCTCGTAGCGTACGAGTTTCATCCGGTAAAGCAAATGATTAGAGGCATTGGGGTCGAAACGACTTCAACCTATTCTCAAACTTTAAATGGGTGAGATCTCCGGCTTGCTCGAACTTATAAAGCCGCGAGACTCGAATCAGAGTGCCTTGTGGGCCATTTTTGGTAAGCAGAACTGGCGCTGTGGGATGAACCAAACGTCGAGTTAAAGCGCCAAAATCGACGCTTATGGGATACCATGAAAGGCGTTGGTAACTTAAGACAGCAGGACGGTGGCCATGGAAGTCGGAATCCGCCAAGGAGTGTGTAACAACTCACCTGCCGAAGTTACTAGCCCTGAAAATGGATGGCGCTGAAGCGTCGTGCTTATACTCGACCGTCAGCGGCATGTGCGGTTCGCGTTTTGCGCGCGACCATGAAGCTCTGACGAGTAGGAGGGTCGCGGCGGTGTGCGCAGAAGGATTGGCCGTGAGGCCGTCTGGAGCCGCCGTCGGTTTAGATCTTGGAGGTAGTATCAAATACTCCAGCGAGGCCCGGGAGGACTGACGTGGAGAAGGGCTTCGTGTGAACAGCCGTTGCACACGAGTCAGGCGATCCTAAGCACTAGGCGAAAGCCGATGTTGATGTGGTGTAGCTTTATTTACTACTACTACTACGTGAACGTACGTACGGTAAAAAGTTTGTACACATCCATCGGGCGAAAGAGAATCCGGTTCCTATTCCGGAACCCGGTAGCGGAACCGTCAAAAGTCGGGCTCTCGCAAGAGAGTTCGTCGGGGTAACCCAAAAGGACCTGGAGACGCCGTCGGGAGATCCGGGAAGAGTTTTCTTTTCTGCATAAGCGTTCGAGTTTCATGGAATCCTCTAGCAGGGAGATATGGTTTGGAACGCGAAGAGCACCGCAGTTGCAGCGGTGTCCGGATCTTCCCCTCGGACCTTGAAAATCCAGGAGAGGGCCACGTGGAGGCTCGCGCCGGTTCGTATCCATATCCGCAGCAGGTCTCCAAGGTGAAGAGCCTCTAGTCAATAGAATAATGTAGGTAAGGGAAGTCGGCAAATTGGATACGTAACTTCGGGATAAGGATTGGCGCCGAGTTCGGTCCCGTGCCTTGGCCTCCCGCGGAACCGTCTTGCTGCGAGGTTTCATATTACCTTAATCGGTATTTGGATATCCTCTTCGGCTGCCATTCAACGGTCAGCTCAGAACTGGCACGGACTAGGGGAATCCGACTGTCTAATTAAAACAAAGCATTGCGATGGCCCCAACGGGTGTTGACTCAATGTGATTTCTGCCCAGTGCTATGAATGTCAAAGTGAAGAAATTCAAGCAAGCGCGGGTAAACGGCGGGAGTAACTATGACTCTCTTGGGTTAGGAACTGTAGCAGAGAGAGTATTACGACCGGAAATTTTGAAGGCGGTTAGAAAGCGGCAGAGCGACCTTTTCTGTTCAATTCCAAGCCTTTAAAACCCCGGTTGTGAGCTTTTAAAGTTTGCAGCCCCTCCTAATCAAGTTCTGTACACCTCCCAGTGGTAGAGTCGGTAACACGCTAGAATTTATTTTAGCGTGGCTAACGTATAGAGCGCCCCAGATAGGATTCTTAGTCTTGATCCAACACGGCAATCTCTTGTCTATTCTAAGAGATTGGGATCATCCGAAGACTGCCCCACGGTCACCTATCTGGCTCCTTTATCGAATCATGCCCATCTCCAGACTCCTGGGGGTTCTAGTTTTAGGGATAGTATACCTTCCGACTTTTTATCTAAGTGGTAGACAAGTCTTTTCCTGTCTACCCAACTATCCCTTATTAACTGAATTGAACTTACGACAGACCTAGTTTCACTCCTAGAACTATAGTCTTATGCATATGTGGTAAAACTTTCGCCACTGATACTGGGCTTCAGACCCATTTAAGAAGGCTACGCTGCCGGGGTGCACCCCCTGTAGACGGCAATGTATGCTCCGTACGCAAACAAACTTATAAGACTTATGCTGGAATGCGACAGCACATGCGGAGAGCACACCCCGTAGAGTACAATGAGAAGCTTGAGAATCTCTTCGAAAAGCCTAATGCCCCCGTTGAATTCGAGGATGAAGACTACATTGAAATGGCCAAACATAACTCGCCTACACAGGCCGTTTCAATAACAAACATCTCCGTAGTATCTATCCTAACCGTACAATCGACTCTATCAAATATAGACGGAAACAGGATAGATACAAGGAACTCCTCGAATTCCTGAGAAAAGAAAACAACATCGAGGCCCGCGTAGACGTTCTCGAACAACTTGAGAACGAAAACGCGCGGCCCCACGAGGAAGCAGAAGGCGAAGTAGTGGAGTTCTCTCTTCTCGAGAGTCCTAGAGATCGAGGCAGGGACTCAAGCTTTAAAGATTGTCAAAGTCTTAATCCGAAGCAGGGACTGGGAAGCCCAAAACGAAGGCAAACGGAAACCGCTGGGCCCCAGTCTTTAATAACAAGAACCATGAGCGTTCTTATAAATACAAAGTCGTCCAACGACTATATCGATCCGATCGAGCCGCTTTGGCGTATGATGTCCTAGACGGGAAACCGCTCTGGGGGGACGATGTACTACCTGACATTGCGTCAATAGAGTCCGAGTACAGGGGCATATTCGGAAGTCTCTCTCTCCTAGACAACGAACCAATCTCAGATCTGAAAGAGGAACATAAACTGGACCAGCCAATTACAGAGTCAGACATCCTATGGGCCATTAACACATCCAAATCAGGGGTGGCTGGTCCAGACGCAGTGCCCCTGCTAGCTCTCAAAAAGACCCCTGTGAAGAGATTGGTTCTATTATATAACGTCATGTTTCTCTTTGGAGTTACCCCCGAGGTGCTCCGAGGGAACAGGACAACTCTTATTCCTAAAGGGGGGAACCAACGCTTGATTAACAACTGGAGACCGATCTCAATATCATCGGTCATTGTCAGGGTGTTTCATCGTGTCCTTGGTAAGCGCTTTTCGGCGTTACCGATACACGCCAACCAAAGAGGTTTCATGAAGATCGATGGTGTCCTATTGAATAACATCTCACTCATCAAGGTAAGAAGACGTAGAGTAAAGCCATACAATATCTTGTCGTTGGACCTTTCTAAAGCCTTCGACACAGTATCGCAATGGTCCATCCTGCGAGCTCTGAACAGGTTCGGTATAGACGAGACAACTAAAAAGTATATAATGGACTCGTACCTAAAATCTTATACCATAGTCTCTGAGGGCAACAAGAAAACAAGGAGAATTAACATCGATAGAGGCGTAAAGCAGGGAGACCCTTTATCGCCCTATCTTTTCAACTTAGTAGTGGACGAGTTGGTTTGCGAACTAGAGAATGGTGAGTCGGGCATACCTGTCTCAGATGACATGAAGGTGTCAGTACTAGCATATGCGGATGACCTAGTGCTATTGGCAGAGTCTGTCAAGGGTGCCACTAAGCAGCTTAGAACTGTTACTGAGTTCTTTGCGAAGCGAGGGATGTCAATTAACCCGACAAAGAGTGTTGCCATATCGGTTAACGTCAACCGAGGCAACAAACACTCTTACGTGGTTACTCGGCCTCTATTCGCAGCAGAGGGTCAGTTCATCCGCCAATTAACACCTCAGGATATGTTTAAATACCTGGGCAGGCGGTATGGAGTCATGGGACAGACTAGATCCACCATTTTCGACCTCAAAAGCCAGGTCGATAGAATAAACAAAGCAGGACTTCAATCGGCACAGAAACATCGTCAAACACTTCTTGTTGCCGCGCATACAATATCAACTACAAAGCGCCATAGTCGCCAAGAAAACTTTAAAAGCCGCTGATACGATGATCAGAGTATCCGTTAGAAAGTTTCTTGGTCTGAACCGAACATGTGCTGATGCTTATCTGCATGCCCCTATAAGAGGTGGCGGCTTGGGTATAACTTGCTTATCCCAACAAGTGCCCGCCATAATGAAAAGACGCTTTAATAACTTGATAAATAGTGCTACGCCAACAACGGCAGCTGTTCTTTCCCTGCCTTATAGCGTCAATCTATATGAAAAATGTTGTGGACAAATAACAGCGGCGGCAGCAGTAGCATGATCGCACGGCAGATGATAGAGAGACTGGAAAACGGATATTCTGGCAATGATCTCCATCAAGGTGACTGCTCCACAGAAAGTGGTAGCTAGGTCAACAACCCTCCGCCCTACTGGTCAGGGTCAGATTTTAAAAGAGCTGTTTAACTTCGAGGCAATCTCCTACCCACTATGGGCATCCCGTCCAATCCACTACATGAGAGAAAATGTAGGATGGGATGTGATCGTAACGAGTCACTTAGCCATGTTTTACAAAAATGTCCTGCGTCACATTGGCAGAGAATAAGGCGGCATGACCAGCTCGTTACGCTTACGCGAAAATTTGCCGAGAAGAAAGGATGGGTAGTAGAAGTTGAACCCCACATTAGATGCATCGACGGCGCATTGAAGAAACCCGATCTCGTGCTCCAGATGGGTTCAAGAGCCATAGTGTGCGACATTGCCGTCAGCTGGGAGGGACCTAGCCGCTCTGAATGAGAGCGCCATTTATAGCGAGCCACGCTTCCTAAGTGCCATGACATCCCGATACCCTAGGAAACATATCGTCGTGGCCCCTCTAGTCGTGGGAGCGCGTGGAATCTGGTGTCGAGATAATAATATCATTTCTAGTATTCTCGGCTGTTCTAAGCAAGACATCAGATCTTACATTACCAAAACTATTATTGACAGCCTCTTCATTCATCGCTATTGTATGGCTCAATCTTAAATAGGCTGATGAAACATATAATCAGACTATGAAGCCTCTATATGATTTTCGCCCGAAGGTGTACTACCATTAAATATAGGTAGATATAATATTTAATTTTATTTCATAAATTTGTCACAGAACATCCACCTTCGGCACTTCCAGACCTGGTACTTGGGAACAGGGACTGGGGGTGTCGTGGATTCCATTCATAAGCGCACCAGCCAATTACAGCTGGGTAATACAATGTCTTGGCCTCGCTTTGGAAAGGAGTCCGTCCTAGAAAGTGGCGCGGACTATGGAAACGAAATATTGACGGGGCAGGTTAATTCCTAAGGCCCCATGTCGTGCTGTTGTGGCCACCGAGGCCCACCCTTATTGATTTAAGGGTCCAGGGTGGCACGTAGTCCCCTCTGAAGGGACTGGCAAATGGAAGAGGCGGGTTTTGGGACCTTGTATGCGACAGGCCACTTTGACAGCATGATGACAAGTGTTTAGAACTGGCTCTGTCCAGGTCCGTGCGGCTTGCCGCGAAAAGACACATTTCTGATAGCCAAATGCCTCGTCATCTAATTAGTGACGCGCATGAATGGATTAACGAGATTCCCACTGTCCCTACCCACTCACTTTATATCCGAACTCGGTAGAGAACGGACGCGTTTGCTTCAGTGGTTGGTTGACAGTGATCTCGTGAGGACCCCAAATAGGCCTTAAAATTCAGAAATATGCAACCTTGACGCTATCGTCAAGGTTAGTGCGCCTAATTAAGTGTTGACAAGATGTCCGATAAAAGTAACTCGGGCTCCAGTGGAAGTGACTACAGTGGGCCCCAGTGCGAAGCTGTTGCCCAGGGCGAGAGTGGTGAGAGAGACATTGGACTCTTTGTAAGTAGAAAACTTAAAAACATTAATAGTCGAACTTGGTGCGCATACCAAATTCGACATTTTTTCTTTTTTTTTTAATATCGTATAAAACATAGTTATAGGGTGTAACATAGACTTATTTAGCGTAAATAAAACACTAGGAACACTTCATCACACAGTGATATAGTGACATTGAAAATCATAAACAGATAAACTCTCGTTAACGCAACTATAAACATGGTCTTAACAAAAAACGAAAGTGATACGGACACGAGCGGGAAAAAAGACAACTAGTACAGTCGCCGAAAAGAACACCAGGATACAAAAGAAAACATGAAACCGACTCAGAAGAAGAAGCGAGACAGACAAACACAAGACCACAACAAGGCACAAGCATGACTGAGATTATGGAAAAGGCAAGAAGATTGACCGTAGCAGTAGAACAATCCATAACCAGGAGCTCCCCGGAAGCCAGGGGAAAAATTAGCTTCACCAAAAAAGACCAACTCACCGTACGGGAAGCAATGTCAGAAATGCAACAACTGATTCATACACTTATAGCGGTAGCATTTGATTGAGAAATAACGATTAACAGACTAAAAACCAACAAAGACAAGAGTAAGGACAACAATAACGACAAACTAGACGACATCTTAAACAAAATAAACGACCTAGAAAGTAGACTGGATAAAATGACAACACTACCTAACAAGACACAGACCGCAACCCCAACACCCCCATACCCTCACACCATTCATCAGAATAACACCCTAAACCCCCCGACAATACCCACAACAAGGACATACGCCTCACTAGCTGCACAAGTACCAACGACACAGAGGACCCTCAGAAAGCCCTCGATATTGTCAAAAAAATAGTCAAGCCATCAGAGATAGAAAACATAAGAAGAACCAAAACTGGAATAATAATTGTAAATAAAGATAGAGATACACAAACAAAAATAAAAGAAAAATTAGAAAACAACACAAACCTTAAAACAAAATCAATGACGACACAACAAGACCCGATAGTATTAATCACAGGCGTACAAAAAGGAATAAAAGACGAAGATCTACTTCAGGATATACTAAATGAAAACGAGGATCTACAGCAGCAGTTCGGGAATAGGATCAAAACAGAATGCAAGAGACTCGGAGGTAGACCATGTCGCAACCCTTACAAGGAAAACATATTGCTTCAGTGCCCAGCGGACCGGTGCGGAGACGCGCATGACCCAAAAACATGCACAACGATAGATGTAGATTGCCACAACTGCAGACTGCTTAGATTACCACAAACTAGACACGAAGCAAGAGATAGAAACTGCCTAATTTACATAAAAAAACTGAACGAGATCAGACGCAATATTAACTACTAAAACACACCCACACACAAAACAAAAGACAAACTAAAAACACAAACACAAAACACATACCAACATAGATGACAATAAAATTTATACAGCATAACAGCGGAAAAGGTAAAAGAGCGACATACCAGCAGTTCCAAACATGCAATGATCAAGACATCGACATAATCCTAATACAGGAACCATTTCACGACATAAAGCCACCTCCTAACTACATAATGACGAGACACAATAAACATAGTAAGACATGCACAATCACAAAGGCTAAGTACAAACCGTTGACGATCACCTCTATGACTGACGGGAATACCACAACCATCCAATTACAAGAAATAACAATACACATCATCAATATATACGACGAACCAGGGGGCAATAGGAATAAAAGACTAGATAGACACATAAGGAAAATAGAGGAAACAACAAACCCCTTTATACTAGCAGGAGACTTCAATACCAAAAACACTGGATAGGGAGGAGACACAAATGACGCCAGAGGAGAGGACATACTGGACTGGATAACTTCGAAAACCTACTTTATTAATAACACACACGACAGCCCACCTACATTTATCAGCAACAGAGGGAAAAGTTGGGTAGATTTAACTATAACAAAGGAAGTAACCTTAACGGACTGGACCGTACACAACGAGGAGACACTCAGCGACCACGCATATATAACATACAACATAAGACAAAGCATGAGAGATGAGCGACAAAAAAAAAGAAAGACAAAATATGACATCAACAATACGGATAAAGAGCAAATCAAAAGAATTACAGATAATCTTGACTGGACCCCGCTGCACGACGCAGAAAGTACAGCGCAGAAATACTAAAACAACTATGTTAATATCATGGAAAACGGTGTAAAAAAGATAAAAAAGAAAAAAAGAAAAACTCAAATATGGTGGACCCAAGAACTGACCAGACTAAGACAGAAAACGAACAAGAAACGAAAACAGTACCAACAAGAACAAGACCCAATAGAAAGAACAATTAAACTAAACATATACAGAGAACAAAGAAGAATATACAAAAAAGAGATAAAAGAAAATAAAATAAACTCATTACGCCAATATAAAATACTAAGAGCAGGAACCACAACCGACCACTCCCTCAAAACGATAGAAAAACAGGACGGAACTTGGACAAACACAAGAGATGAGACAATAATGACATTACACGAAATATATTTTCCTCTAGACGACATACAAAACGACACCCCTGTACAAACAGAAAAAAGACAAAATATGACCAGGGACTTCACCACACCCGAAGATCCGATCTTCACAGAACAAGAAGTACAGTGGACAGTAGCAATAATAAAAAACAAAAAAGCGACATCAAATGACAATATACCTAAAGAGATAATAAACATAACAAACGAATACAACGTCAGAGAATTAACATCACTATATAACGCATGCCTACAAGAAGGACACTTTCCTAACATTTGGAAGACCTCGACATGGTGTGGTTATCAAAAAAGAACGGCTCTAAAAGACCAATCTGCCTGCTACCAACACTAGGGAAAATTCTCGACAAAATGACAGCGAAAAGACTAACTTACTACCTAGAACAGACAAACAATATTGACGATAGGCAATACGGTTTTAGAGAGGGACAGACAACCATAGAAGCCATTGACAAAATAATAACAAAAATACGACACAACAAAGACCACAAAATACATACACTGGTCATAACATTAGACATGAGCAACGCGTTCAACACAGCCTGGACACCACAAATAGTAGACATACTAAGACAAAAAAATATACCACGAAACATCGCTAAACTATGCACCGACTTTCTTCGGCACAGACACATACGAACCGAAAACATAGAAACCGACACACACAGAGGGTGCCCACAAGGCTCCAGCCTCGGGCCGGCTCTATGGAATCTAATTATGGAGGACTGGTTCAGACACCTAGATGA
This sequence comes from Diorhabda sublineata, assembly GCF_026230105.1. Classification (NCBI taxonomy): domain Eukaryota; kingdom Metazoa; phylum Arthropoda; class Insecta; order Coleoptera; family Chrysomelidae; genus Diorhabda; species Diorhabda sublineata. The sequence goes on along the minus strand of NC_079483.1, from coordinate 23,177,234 downwards.
AACAGGAGGACTAGACGTAGAGGACATGATTCAAGCCTTTGCGGACGACCAAATAATCCTACTGACGGGAACCTCATTAAACGTTTTAGAGCGGAAATGGAATATCATATGAGCCTCCTACACAAAATGGGCTGAAAACCAGAAACTTACTTACAACAGAGAGAAGACGGAAATTATGTTCATACCTTACAAAACAACGAGACAACCGAGACTAAAAATTGACGGACATACAGTACAAATCAAGGACAACATAGAATACTTAGGACTGACAATTGACACAGGACTACTATTCCTAGACCTAGAAAATTAGGCAAAAAACCTCCGACATAGCGAGTAAACTGATAGCAGTCACGGGAAGAAAATGGGGACGAAAGCCAATAATACTTCGGTACATATACGAACATGCAATAAAACCCATGGTACTTTACGCCTCAGAAATATGGGAACATAGATACAAAGACTCGAGAATAATTGAACAATTAAGAGCAACAGAAAGACCTTACATACTAGCTATAACAAAAGCATACAGGACAACACCCACCTCGGCCTTGCATGTGCTTGCGGGGGGTAACCCCCCTAAAGGCGGACGCGGGGGCGAGATAG